>NC_081182.1:113715688-113809808 GCF_029867415.1 Vicia villosa | reverse complement strand
TTAATGTGTGTATGGGTGTGGGTGTGTGTGTGTGTCATGCCCCAAAATTTGCCCACCATATTCAAATATTCAAATAATTTCAAAATTGGATTTTTTATAAAATTTTGAGGTCATTCACATTGACGTCTTGAATTTTATAAATATTCGATTTTAAGTCTATTTTAAAATATAATAATTTATTCTTAAATTATTTATATTTTAATAAATAGTAAAATGTTTTTCTATGCTTCATACACTTTCAATTGGCTTTTATTTCAAACAAATAATATAGCGCAATTGGTAAGGAGGTAAGGCTTGCGAGTACAAAGTCTCGGGTTCAAATCCCACTTATAACACTTTTTTCTTTTATTTGTTTCTAACTATAGTTTTAATTTTATTTTCATCTATATTAAAAAATCACAAAAAAAATCATTTTTTTATCATTTTATTTTTAATTTTCGTATTAATTAAATAGGCATTTTTTAAAATAAGCAATTTTAACTTTATATGCATTTTTAGTCAAAAAATCACCAAAAATCATAAAATATTTAAAAAATCCAAAAAAGAAGTTTTTAATCTTATTTGTCCTATTTTTAGCACTTTTTATAACTTAGGGAACAAGTCAATCTTATTAAATTAGTTTGATTTAATTTTTTATTAGAATTAAAACAAATTGATTTTTGGGCTTTGATTTGGTCCATAGTTTTACTATAATTATTTTTCTTCTAACCTAATTCATGATGATAAATAGGTCTAACAATTCTAACCCTTACTCTCTCTCTTCTCACAAACACAAAAAATATTTTCTCCTTCTTCAGGGTTGCAATTCCGGCTGCAGCACAGTAATAAACTTTCCAGCCTATCAGTCAAATTCTGAAACTACTGTTTCGATTTGCTCCGATTTTTTTCCAGAAGTTCATAAAAAAATCGTAGATTCCTCAAAATCGCAAATTCCTCTTTTTTGTATTTTATTTGATTTAATTTCTATTTTCATATTTTCAAAAAAATCTACAAAAATTTGTAGTTTCGTGTTCTTATTTTATTTGATTTATAATCAGGTTTTTATATTTTTTTGATTTTATTTTAATCACTTTTCTATTTTTCCATTTGTTTTCTTAACCGTAACACTGTGTTGGTTTATGAACAGATTTTCTATGGATTGACCAAGTGGATGGTACCCCAATTGTTTTTTTTGGCCAAAAACCTTTTGGTATTTGGCCAAATCAAGGTTATTCATATTTGGCCAAAAACCTTTTGGTATTTGGCTAAATCAGGTTATTCATATTTGGCCAAAAACCTTTTGGTATTTGGCTAAATCAAGGTTATTCATATTTGGCCAAAAACCTTTTGGTATTTGGCCAAATCAAGGATATTTGGCCAAAAACCATTTGCTTTTTGGCCAAATCAAGGTTATTAGTAATTTTGGCCATAATTTAATTTTCTAAACCCCAATTCTTTTTTTATCTTATATTATTATTATTATACTATTAATATTATTATTCGTATTATTAACATTATTATTACTACTTTTTTGCAGGTACTTCTTTTGGCCATTAACCCTGTTTTGGCCAAACACTTTGTTGACCACTTTCCCATAATGCACCCTCAAGGATTGCCACATCAAATCTCAGCCTCTTCCTTTTGGTTCTATTTTCTTCCTTTTTTTTCTTTTCCTTTAATTAACCCTCTTTTATTATTAATATTTAATTACAAACCAAGACTTTAAATTTTCCCCCTTAGGTAGATGTTGTCCATTTTCATGAATTAGGGTTAGGAGTTTATCACATTCTTTATTTTTAGGCTAGTAATTATTTTTAGGTTAGTAATTATTTTTAGGCTAATTTATTTATTTTTAGGCTAATTAATTTATTTTTAGGCTAATAATTACTTTAGGCTAATTAATTTATTTTTAGGCTAATAATTATTTTTAGGCTAATTAATTTAAATTTAGATTAATTAGGTTCATTTAATCAACTCACTTTCCCTTGCCATGTTACTTTAGTGCAGTTAGGCTTAGTAATTACTGGTAGGTGTTGCCCATTAACCATAGATTTAGGTTTTTCCCCATAATTCTTTTAAAACACTAATTTTCTTTATTTTGCCCTCTTATTTTACTTTATTATTTATAATTTCGCCTTTATTTGTTTACTTTACTATTATTACTGTAGTGTCTTGCAGGGTTATCATCTACTTAATTATTTCTTGTGGTTTTTCCGCAAGTTTTTGCCATATTATGTAACTGCTCACAGGATGTAATAGTTTAATTAGGATTTTATTTTCCTGCCTTTATTTTTCTGCCCACAGGTGTTTATTGTAATAGATTTAGGATTTTATTTTCCTGCCTTTATTTTTCTGCCCACAGGTGTTTATTGTAATAGCGTATGACCTTTTAATTCTGCTTTTATACTGCGTGGTTAGTAATCTAGGGAGTGACAAGCCTGCTAATAAATCTAGTTTGCCTAAATTATAAGATAAATATAACTGAATTGAATCACCTGATTGTGACACACACACCTTTAGGGTAACCTCTTTTTGTTGCCTTGTTGCCTGTTGCCTTTTTATTATTATGATTCTAAAATAGTCAAGTCCCTCGATTCCGAGGATACCTAAAGCAAATGTTGCCCTCAGTTCATAATCATCATAAGATCATATGTCCCTTCGAAGTTGCCTTAACGAAAATGATTTTGTCCCTCGATGTTGCCTCGGTTTAAATGATGATTGTCCCAATTGCTAAGGTATCCTCGCCTGTTGCCTAAATGACTATTATATCCTTCCCTAAAGACTACCTACCTCTACATGGTAGGGACAGTTTTATGGTGAACGATATTTCCTCGATGACCCTTAACATCCAATGAAAGGACTCCCTACCCTCTTTATGGTATGGATAGCTCTTTCAAACTGAAAAGCTGAAAGAACAAAATCTTAAAATTAGGGTAGTTGCTACTAATTGCTTGCTCTGATTTAAATTCAAAATTACTTTTCACACCCTTTTTCAAATCAATTCAAAAAGGCTACGCTTATTTACAAGCTAAAGTCCTTATTCAAAAATATTTTCTAATCACATACTACACTTCAAACATTTCAAACAATTCAAAAGTGAGCTAAGCAATTAAGAGCTCATGGATAACCATGGATACAAAGGGTGCTTTAAACCTTCCCTTTGTATAACCTACCCCCCGAACTTAAATTCTTTTTAAAAGGTATTTTCCTGTTCTTTTAGCCTTTCCAATTGGATAAAATAAAAGTCGGTGGCGACTCTTGCTTACCGCGACATTCCTTTAAAGTCAATTCACCGTATTACAGAACTGGCGACTCTGCTGGGGATATTTCGAATAAAAGAGGGGTTACCTTAAAGTTTAGGATCACTTAAATGTTTTCTATTGTTTGCTTTGCTCGCTTTATTTTCAGGGCTTTTTTGGGAATTAAATGAAGGACGAATCCTATACCCGGATTCAAGTACACTTAAGATAGGAAGTGGCATAGTCATGGCGACCTCCTTCATGTATGTGGAGGATTGGTCAATATGAGAGTTCACGCTTAAGTTAGGCCTCTATGGGTGTTTGCATGCTTCTCTTGTATGGGGGAGGTTCGTGTGGATATCTGTGGGTGAGTCGGAGCTTAAGGACCTTTAGTTACCTTTAACCCATCTTGGCCTTTAGGAACGTAGTGGGGGGACTACTCTTGATGTATGTTGAGGGCATATTCGCTACCCGATACTACAACTCAGATAGGTTCTTTCTCAAAGTATCATTGCACGGTATGTATATATCATGTTTGAGGGTGCTTTAGAAGGACTGACAATTCTGGGTAACTTGGTAGAACCCTGTTGCTGAAATCTCTTTATCCATAGATGTACCTTTGGGGAAGGGTAGTTACCTAGTCAAACTCCATGCAAGCCTTAAACCTAAGGACATTTGTGTGACTTGCTTGTGTATGCTACTAACCTTTCTATTTCCTTGCAGGATCTACTTGTGGGACATTTCGTCCTTATTACCTTATGCTTTACCTATTATATTATATTCGCATGACATCATGACATCATGACATCATAACATAAGCATGATTAACTAACCCTTTCAAGGATCTTAGGAATTTAGGGCGCACAATTTCAGGTGCTCTTATCAAGGACTGAATTCCTATCAAGAGGCAAAAGGATTTATTTTCCTCTAGCCACACGTCTTCAAATTCAGAGACACAGTACCTATCAAGGGGAAAGAGGATTTATTTTCCCCTAGACATATGCTTTCAAACTCAGAAATGAGTATCTTGAATCAGAGGCTATGACCCACTGGATATGGTGAGCTCGATTCCCATAGAAGAACATCCAAGAATCAGAGTTCTTCAAACGAAGACGCGACCAAATCATTTTCTAATGTCGCTAACTAAATTCCTAAAGATCCTTGAAAAGATTGCATTTGCATTCATAACATCACATAAAACTAACTTTGCCTTTCAGGTCGACCAACTGGTCAGACAAATACCATCAACAAATCAATCTCTGTCAGATATACATTTCGGAAGCTCGAACCCCGGACATTCTGAAAGTTCCAATCAGATGAACATTCTGGAAGCTTGACCCCCAGACTTCTGAAACATTCCAATCAGATATACATTGCGGAAGCTCGAACCCCAGACATTCTGAAAGTTCCAATCAGATGAACATTCTGGAAGCTTGACCCCCAGACTTCTGAAACATTCCAATCAGATATACATTCCAGAAGCTCGAACCTCGGACATTCTAAAAGTTCCAATCAGATGAACATTTTGGAAGCTTGACCCCCAGACTTCTGAAACGTTCCAATCAGATATACACCCCGGAAGCTCGAACCCCGGACATTCTGAAAGTTCCAATCAGATGAACATTCTGGAAGCTTGACCCCCAGACTTCTGAAACATTCCAATCAGATATACATTCCGGAAGCTCGAACCCCGGATACTCTGAAAGTTCCAATCAGATGAACATTCTAGAAGTTTGACCCCCAGACTTCTGAAACATTCCAATCAAATATACATTCCGGAAGCTCGAACCCCGGACATTCTGAAACATTCTTATCAGATACTCATTCCGGAAGCTCGAACCCCAGATACTCTGAATCTCTACACCAGTTCTACAACAACGACGCAAGCCAGACACGCCTAAGCGTCAATTCACCCAGATTAATATGTCACTGGCTCAGGCATTACAATACTTTTTGAAATCAGAGTTGATTACTTTAAAGGATCCCCCTAAGAATCCTAGTACTTCTGCTCGTGGCTATAGTCCCAATGCGAGGTGTGCATACCACTCCAACAGCCCTGGACATGATACGAATGATTGTTGGCCATTGAAAAGTAAGATCCAAGACATGATTGATGCTGGTAAAGTTCAGTTCGACAGTTCTAAAACTCCTGTAGTGATCACTGCTCCCATGCCTAATCATGACAAGACTGATTAACGTCTATAAGGATGGACTATCGGTTCATTAGCTTTACTTTCATTTGCAAATTCTATCCTGTTTGTTTAAACATTCGGCTTATGATAGACATTATTTGTTTTAATAATCATCATCAGTGCATTGCATATGTTTGTCTTGAATAATTTATTTCGCTATCACTCATTTTTAACTGCGTCTTTACTTTGCATATGTTTTGTGATACTTAACTCCTACTAAAGTTGTATGCCTTTTGAGGGAGGATGACGAAAATGATACCGCAACCTCATACAGTATGCTTTTGAACAGACTGTGCTGACGATGTACAGGCATTGTTTCAATTCCTAAACAGTGGAGATATAAGGATGTTAATCCCTCGTCAACCTCTTTGAGCCTAAGAAGTAGTAGTTTTCTTTCTTGTACAGTTCAAAACCCTTAATCATAACCCGGGGCAGGGTAGTTACTCAGTTAACTCAATTATACAAGTTGTTTGTTACGCAGATAATGATGGGTTCCCGTGACCATTAAGTCAGGCAGTCGATATCCACCAAAAAGAAAAAAGATGTTAAGTCAAAACCTATGAAGGAGACTTATCAAAAATTGAAACACCCCGCTGACTGTAATCTCAAAATAAACAATTCAGGAAAAAGTTAGGGATAACAAAGTCAAAAAGGAGGTTGCTAAAAATCCTCGACAATAGAAAACATTTCAAAAGAGGTCACTGCAAATCCTAGACAAAAAGAAAGTATTATAAAAAGGATGACTGCCTGTCCAAATTAAACTTTTGATACTTTAACCATCATCAAATATCAATGTTACAACTTCAAGCTTTGCTAAGGCTTAAACGCAGAATTAAATGAGCATAGGATCGAAGAACATCACGAAAATTGGGATGGGTACAAATAAACTTTGAGCCATTATCCTTTGTTTCTTAAACCGTGAACCAAGCCATGTTACAACCATTGAAAGTCCTAACTGAAGCATGGTTAGTTCGAAAGCATACTGCCATCAAAAAGGTATCCTGACTCCTTAAGGTTTACCACAAATGCTGAGTTGATATTTCGTTTTTACAAACATCACGTTTTTATAAACATCACGCTTTTACATCTCTCGTTTTAATGTTTCTGTAGCAACCGGCTTAAAAATTTTAGAGTCGCCACCATTATTTTTATCCTAAGGGATGGGAATTAAATGGATAACCCTATATTTTTTAGAGATTCTAAGTTCGTGAGTTAATTAAATAAAGGGAAGGTGTTAGGCACCCTTTATTTCCCTTGTACTCAAGGGGACCCCCTCTAGATCTAGGTTTTTTAAGGTTTCGAAAGCATTATTTTCATATTTATAAAAGAAACAGGATTTATTTATTTATTAGGGGACTCGCTTCAATTTTCGATTGAATGCCTACGTATCTCCTTATGGAGAATCAGAGTCCCAATTCGTAGTTCGGGTTTGGTTTGTGTTTTTTATAGGATTGTATAATTACTTTTGAATTCTCCTTTGAATTTCGTCCGATTTTAAAAAATAAGGTAATTGTGGGCGTAGTTCGAAGTTTAGTAAAGAAACAATTGTACAATCCTTTTTTATGAAATTAATATTGATTTGGTATTAGTAAAAGTTTTAGATGTTTTGAGATTTTTTATTTAATGTACTTAAGGTAACTAAAGTAAAATTTAGCAAGAATACATAAAGAATTTATATTAAAAGTTAGTAAAATAAAAGGTTTAATATCCAAAAAAATTATATAAATTTATCTAAAGTGATGATTTTTATAAATTATACTAAATAAATAAATGTTATGATAAAAATAAAAAAAGTTAGAATTTTTAAATAAAATAGATTAAATAATTTAAATAATTAAGTGACACGGGGGTATTAAATTAGAATCAGAGGTGTGTTAGAACATATAATTAGGCCCAGATGTAAACCTGAACCCAATAAGATAGGAGGGGTGTATTTTACACTACTTTTGTAAAAAAGAGTGAGATCGGGGGTGTAAAAAACATTAGGCCAGGCCCACACAACTAACACCTTGATCCGTTCGGATCAGGTGTAGGGAGTAACACGCGTTATGGTGTGCTTGCATAATTTGGTATGTTTGATATAATCAAACGGCTCCCAAGGTCTAGCCTCGGGGCCATTGATCTAAAAGGACCGTTGGGATTCAAGTTAATAAAAAGGTGTACATTAAGGGAATAACACATGATCTCGTGACATAAAAACATGGGGAATATTATTTCATTCCATTTTTATTTCATTTTATCGTGACTTTCTCTTTCTCCTTCCCTTTCTCTCTCGTTCTCTTTCGTTCTTCCTTGTTCTACCCTCATAACACAACCCAGAAAAACTCAAATCAAAGGAACCATAAACCCGACAGTCCAAACCCCAAATCATCCTTCATATCGCAAGAAAACCCAATCAAACCCAAATTCCACAACAATCAAACATCAAATTTCAAAAAATATGACCATAAAAGCTAAGTTTCGGATTACCTTGCCTTGCCGTGATTCTCTGAGTTGTTCCTCTTCCGATTTCCGATTTCCTCCTTCTGATCTCGTCTTTTTCGCTATTCGTTCCAGGTGTTGAAGGCGGCAGCGGAACGAGAGAGTGGATCGACAGTGATTTGGGGTTTCAGACGTGAAACCCAAATCGTAAACGGTGGCAGGTTTCTTTGAAGCTTTAGATTTAGGGTTCACTCGAGATTCTTCTACTCCTTCTGAATTTTTCTCGTTTTTTTTTTTGGGTTAATTTTTCGGTCTTTTTTTTCTATGTGATTTTTTCGTTTAATTTTTTTTGGTCCCTTTTTCGGTTGTTTAGGTTTTCGTTTTGTAGAGTTTTTAGATTATTGAATTAGGAAATAATCCTTTAAGAGCTTTGATTCAGAAATTGATGAAAGTAATTACTGTGTTGATCCGATTCGATTTTGATTCCAATTGTTTCTGCATTTACAGATTTTGGTTTAAAATTTCGAATTTGTTCTTGTAAGCCTTGATTTGGACATTGATTGAATATTGATTGTAAAAATATTTTCCTTTGATTCAATTAAAAGTTGTGTTTAATTCCTTTTCTGATTTTTGCTTAGAATTAGTTTGAAGTTAGATTAGGGTTTGTGTTTGGTTATGGGGGCGCCGTTTGGAGAAGGAGATGAACAGGGCTAGTTGACTTAGTCAATTATTCCTAAA
The DNA here is from genome assembly GCF_029867415.1 of Vicia villosa. Lineage (NCBI taxonomy): Eukaryota > Viridiplantae > Streptophyta > Magnoliopsida > Fabales > Fabaceae > Vicia > Vicia villosa. The sequence continues at coordinate 113,801,239 of NC_081182.1, read as the reverse complement.
TGTTAATAATAAAAAAAATGTATATAAAACCTATGTTATATTAATTATTAATTAAGTAAATAATTTTTACTACTCATGAATCTATTAATTTTAATAATAATAACCAAATAATAATAAATTTTAATAAATAGTAATAGTAAAAATGATTATTGATATATGATAAAAAATAAAATAAAAATTTTGTATTTATACAAAGCATATAATAGTAAAAATGATTATTGATATATGATAAAAAAAATAAAATAAAAAATTTGTATTTATACAAAGCATATTTGATGCCGTAAGTGTAGTACAAAATGGTTAATAGTATAATACAATGATAGTGCATAATGATAGTGCAATTAAATTGTTAATACCGACAACAATGGTTAATTAATAATAATAATAATTAATATAATAATAATTAATGTAATTTCTTAATAATAGAAATAATTAATATAATGTTACAATATTAGTGGTAACTTTTATAGTTGAAAAAGTCATCCTTATTTACACATTTTTTTTTTATGTTGGCTTATTATTATGAAAATAAAACAAAAAATCTAGCCTAAAAATAAGGATAATAAGCGCCCCCTTTATACTAAATTTTGACCATTTTTTAATTAATATTTAATATTCAAATTGATTAGATTTAGGAAATTAGATTGTTTTAATTTGAAAAGGTAAGGTCATGGTTTCTATTATTTTTTTTTTATTAACTCTAATTGGGTCCAAATATTTTTCTACAAAAACAAACCCCCATCTTTTGAATTGAATATCTTAGAGAATGGGCTTACTAATTTAAATGTTAAGCCCACTAGTTCAATAGATACTCCATTTTTCTTTTGAGGTTTACAAGAGAATGAATCAAAATGTTAAGCCCGATAACACCCATAATTTGAATACATCCCTTATAAATTAATTTTAAAATAAGGTCACTATATTAAAATAAATAGGGTAAATTTTGGGGTATGACAGTTGCCCCTATTTAATATTATTCGATCGAAGGGCGCGAGAATACGAAGTTCTCGCGCGTTCGGATCGAAGATTTATAAAATACCGGAAGACCCCAAAATTTGACCAGAAGTTAGAAAGTAATAAGCAAGGATAACTTGGAAAATTCACCAATGCCTGAGTACAGTAATTGTAAATTTCGCGTTCTTATCGCAACCTAGAGAATAGGTTACGCTAGTTCAGAAAAGATAATCTGCAAAAGCCTTTGGCGCTAAAAATAGAAAAAATGTATTGTATTTTGCGTATTCGTTACAACCTAGAGAACGAATAAGACAAGTTTGGATAGTTCGTCGTCGTTTATGGACTGACACAACGAACTATATCGTAGTCACTATGCATTTACCACAACCTATAGGATAAGTAACATAGATTAGATAACCCACTACTGCTCAGCGAACTATCATGGATTCCTTTATATCTTATTACAACCTAGAGAATAAGAAATAACGGGTCCCAACTCTTTTTTAGATTTTGATCCAAGTAGAGCTGTTGAAAGATGGAGAATTGACTTGCCACGACCTAGAGGGCAAGTAGTCGCCAATTTATTCTTTATCTATCACGACCAAGAGGATAGATAAAGTTGCATTTAACCAAGATTAGAATGACTGTAGATAATCATGTCTATGCTAGCTGGTAATCATTCTCACCAAATGTTTGCACCAATGTTTGCACCAAGCACCAAATGTTCCAAGCACCAAATGTTCTCACCAAGTATTCACACCAAATTGATCACTGCCAGGGGACTAACGTGATAAGAAGGAAAAACATAGATCTCGCACATTTATCGCAACATAGAGGATAAATAATGCCATTTTAAATAATTCATTGCTGCCCAATAAATCATATCGTAGATTTTTGTTTATCTGCCACGACCTAGAGGGTAGATAACAAAAGGGAAGAACTCACTATTGCTTGGAGACTAACATAGCGAGTTATCGTAGATTCTGGATTTACCACTTCCTAGGGGGTAAACATAGCTGATAGTTCATTACCGCTGTGAACTGTATCGCAGATTCATATACCTATCACACCATACGGGATAGATAAAACAAGTTTTTGAACTTACTAACGCCTGGAGTGGGACTAACTTAATAAGCTATCGTGGATAATACCTATCACAACCTAGGGGATAGGATTTAGGAACTTTACTAATGCCTGGAGTGGGACTAATATAGTAGGTGATCGTGGATCTATATACCTATCACAACCTAGGGGATAGGACTTTGAAACTTTCTAATGCCTAGCGTGGGACTAACATAGGAAGTTTATCGTAGATAAGACATTTCTACCACAACCTAGAGGGTAGATAATGTGGGTTTAAAATTTTAATCGATAGTTGAACAACTAAATTGCAGATATATAATCTAGCGTAACTGGTCTGTGACGGTTGTGTCTGTTCTCAACCTAGTCTTGATATTTGTAATAGTATAACTGAATTTTGTTAAGCTTGGATTTTTAAATTTTGTAAATGTTTTGGTTGAGGGTAGGCCTCGAGATTATTCGCAGTATGATGCTTATGATATGTCATGCAAATGCACCAAGTGTTTATAAATATTTTGCAGTTGTGTAAAATTTCCTCGTTGGATCATTGGATCTTTTGTTCAGAGGAAATGTGCATGTCTGATTTCGAACTTCGCTTGTGCTCTCCTGTTTGATTCGTAGTTGAACATTTTGAATTTGTTCCTTTTGAAATTGATTTGAAAAAAGCATACCAGACGAGACTGGGTTTTAAAATAACATCGGTAAGGCTACTGAGAATCATCAATTAGGTGATTGGGTACTTGAATATGTACTTAAGCTTGACTTGAAATTGGCTATTTTGAAAGTTCTCCTTGAAATTGACCTTTGAATGTTCCGTCTCGAAGTTGTTCTCTTTTTTGAGAAGCTGATATTGGAATCGAGAATTATGCTTTTGAATGCTGATCTTGGAATCTTGCCCCTCGTTATCTTGAGATTGATTTTGAAAAAAAATTGCTCTTCGTACGTTGTCTCGTAGTGGTGCTTTTGAAATTTTATATGTTGACCATCCTTGTGAAACCTGAGTAAATTTTGATTACTCCTGTGCTCCAATGAAGTGTTAATTGCGTATTGGGAACCATGGATTTCCTTTTGATTTTCTTTCAATTTAAAACACCTTTACCGTTTTCAACACTTTTGATTATTTATGTCCACGTAGTTTTAATGCATCGTTTATAAAAATAATCGTCGTATTTTCAAACAAGCAGTAGTGATAATAGATTAGAGAAACTAGAAATGCACCAACTAAGAATTTATAGAAAATTGAATTTTGTTAAGAGTGGAGCCCGTAAATAGGCAATTGTTTTAAGATGCAATCCCTTGAAAGAGGTAATTACAAAAACGACAAAAATAAGAATGGCAACGCAATTGGGTTTCAACACTGCTATACTCCTTATGTCTATGATATCTCAGATACTTCGCCTTTGAAGGATAATGATTGGCTTGATTCCTCCCCTCATCAGTTGCTGTTGGAGAAAGAGTCCTCGGATTGTAGTTCTTTTGCTTTGTTTGTTTTCGTTATTTTAAATAAAATCCCTTATTTTTGCCTGGATCGCCCTTTACGGGTTTTCAATCCACCGGGATGGTTGTGTATATTTTTTTGTGCCCCTAGTTTTTTCTGAACCGCCCTTTGCGGGTTTTCGATCCATCGGGACACTCATTTTTGCCTAGGTTGCTCTTTCGAGTTTTCAACCTAGCGAGCTTGTATATAAAATTTTTTTTTACTGCGTCTGAGTTTAATTGTTGTAACCAATATGCATTGTTCGTTGTTGTAAGTATTGAAGCTCCCGATGAAGGTCTTCTTGGTATGAAAAGCCTTTCGTGGTTGAGCCTTTATTCTTCGTGCGTATCTAATCGAGGTAGTAAAGTCTTATCCAACATCAAGTTGTCTTTTGTATTCGAGGGTTCTTTTGTAAAAGGTTTTCTCCCATTGTTCTTGATATAATTTCCCCTGACATAAGATAACTAAGTGTTTTCTTTTGATGAGTTTTGCCTTTGATCGAGTCGTGCCTGCGCCAATTTGGATTCTCCAAGCTCAATTTTTGTGAGTACTCATGGTGATTGAATTTTCTTGAGTACTGTTTTATGCCAATAAAGAGAACCACGGTTGCCCCCATTTTCTGAAGTGTATTATGTTATACCAAACCGTGCCCCAAGGATTTGTAGAAGAAGTTGTCTTCGTGTCTTCATAGTTATTCTTGATTTGATTATATCCACGAGTGAGAATATAGGGTATCGGGATGTGCTATCTACCCGTACTTTGATGTGAGGTAATAGACAATCATATTTGTTTTAAAGTTTCGATAATCCTCACGTATACAGACTTGGTCGTCTTCCTTTAATATTTGTTATTTGTTGTGGATATTTTGTAACTACTAGAAGACTTGTGTTGAATTGTGAGACTTCTCCTTGAGTGTAATGTTTGATTCTGTTAAGCTTTGTGTAATTAGTGGGCAATCTTCTTCGGGTGTCAATTTTGTTTGCCCCAGTACTAGGGTCAGGGCATGGCATGTTTTGATATAACCAAGTGAAACATGTTTGTACATTTGGGCGGACATTCATCCTTATCTAAAGCACCTCTGTTGTAACCTCCTTCTTGTTTTCCTTAGTGCTAAGGTTGACTACCTCGATCGCTTCTTGGTGTGGTTGTATTGTCTTTGACTCATATGTTAGCTAACTTTTCAAGGAGTTCACAATCTTCCTCACCATCCCCTTCGGCTTGGTTAATCAGAGGATCATGGTCATACAAGACGATAGCAGCATTGTTACCAATTGATTTAGGAGAAGATATAACATTTGTTTATTTTAATGAATGAGAAATGTATATGAAAATATTGCCATTTTGAAAAGAAAGGGACTGAAATAAAAATGATCTTAAATTGAATGCAAACACGTCTTTTATTAAGAATAAACAAAGTTTTAAAACAACGTGGGTGCCCTTATGAGTTACCACTAAGCTTTGGGCAAAGCATAGGGATTTGAAATCAACAAAAATGATTTAAAAAGAAATAGATCTCTGGGATCTCCATGGTAACCCAATTTTTTGAGTTTCTTCATTTGGAGAACTTTTGATGACGAGACTATATAGCCATTTATTATCAAGCAATGCTGGATAGTTGCGCTTGAACTGGGTAGTAATGAGAACCTTTTGGATAATTGAAAACGGCCTTATTCGATCTTTGTGGTTGTACTACCTTTATGGATGCGGTAGTGTATACCATGCTTGTCTTTATGGGATGTTTAAAAACTTGCCCCATTATATTTTTTTTGTGTGACAGTTTATGGTTTATCCTTCCCTACCGGATTTTCTCTAGATCATCGAGACTGCCTTTGGTATGTTGCTAGGTTTCACAAAGATATTATCCACTATTATCAATGGTCATTGATCTCCCCTATGAACTGCACCTCTTGACTTGGGGTTGATAGCGATTTCCCCTGTGTATCCTTGGTATGCCAACGTAATAACCTGTCTCAACAGGAACGTAGGATATAAGTGATCATGTCTTTGTTATAAGGTCCACTTCTTGAGATGGGGAACCTTGAATGCTATCCAAGTTTGTGGTGCTTAGCCTCCATGTTATGCCTCATTAAGGTAAGCTTAGACATCGTATTTAGAAATGCCCCATTGTCAATCAAAGCCTTTAGTATGTGGACGCTCCCACCTTTGTTCAAAAGTGTAGAGCCTTGATTATGAATCTTCTTTGTGGAAGCAATTGTATCAGCCTAGAGATTCCCTTGAGATTGTATTTGTTATTACTCCAGAAAACAATGATATTTTTGATTGCATGGATGGAACTTGAGGATTTCCACCAATGTATGTTGAGACACAAGGCTTCGGGAGAGACGATATGCTTGAGATCTTTGAAAGTGCTTTGGTCAAATCCTTCGTATTATCTTTTGACACTTGGCATAGTTTTAATGATTAATCTCCTTGTGCATTTTTTTTGGGTTCCGTCGTCATTTTGCCTTTAGCTAAGGCCTCCAAGTGATTGCATTTTATAGGAGCAAGAATCATATACACAACGGCGACGCGTCGTGCCCCTTATTGTTGATGATGACAGGCTCTTTGATTTATTGGAGGTGATCTTTGTAGTCTTGACCCCCTTGACGTAGGTAGTGGGGATATCCCCCCACAATATACACTTTCTAACATCTTTGAGGAGACGGAGTTGACGTGGTGACTTCCTCTTTATCAATGCAATGATCCAAACGAGAAAATATACCTTCTTTCTTTTTTTTGAAAAAGATTTTTGAAATGCATATGCATGTTAAAAAGAAATTTTTCTTCATTTATTGTCTTATCCACAGGAAACTTCTTTCATCATTCTTTACATTTATATTTTTTTTTAGGTCTTTATTTTTTTAATGGTGAGCATCTCAAGAACATAATATATTGAAACAAAAGTAATTTTTATTGAATGAATAAGAACACAATAATCATCCACTTGGGAATACAACCAAAACAAATACTGAATGTGAAAAGCAGAAACAAATTACTGAATAGGAAAAACATAAGCAAATTGCTGAATACGAAATAAAAAAGGGAAACTAAAAACTCCTAACGGCGTTTATGAATCTCCGCCCTAAAATTGTCAACCATCTCTCTACAAAGCTTGAGGAAATTTTCGACTTCTTTTGGAAGAAGGGTCATTGTAGCTTCAGCTTCTTTCAAACTTCTTGGGATATCATCGATGAGGTTGTTCGCCAAGAAGGCGAGCTTTTCATGCCTGTCCATATACATCATGTAATCTTAGTAAAGAGTCGGGATTATGATTCTATTATCCTCCCCAGTTCGGGCCATGATCTCATATTGTCCTTCCCAATATTCTTTTTCAGCCCTTATCGTTTCATATTGGTCTACTAGCGCATAGAATTCTTTCCGGAAGTCTTCTAATTCTTGAACCACTTCTTCATTATTTTTCATTTGTTGGGTAAGACTCCCTTCAATTTCCATTCTATAGACCTGTTCCCCCATCTCAGATTCTTGGCTTTCGCGAAGTCTAGTGGCGAGGTCTTGGATTTTATCCTCTTGATCTCGAGCTTTGCCAATCAACTCTTGGATTTGTGCTTCTAGATCTATTTCAATTGTCCTCTTGTCTTTCAATGCTTGGGTATACCAACCCCTTAGTTTTTCATTCTCCAGATTAACATCTTTTATTTGTTGATTGTGGGAATCGAGGTTAAAGTTTGCACTTATGAATCCATCAGTTGCCCGCTTCCTTTTGAGCCTCTCTTTGTCCACCTGCTCGTTATTTTTTTGAATCTGTTCTTCTTTCTTCTTAAGCTCATATTGTAGCTGATTTTTCTCGTAATTAAGGTCATAGAGATCATGCTCTAGCCCTTCTTTTTCTCTCTGAGCTTTTTCAAGGGAGGCCTTTAGTTCTTTCACTTCTTCCACTGACATAGGAAGCGGGTCTGGTACATCTGACTTATACGTTGGATCAATATCAAATGGTAACTTGTTGATTTGGACCCTGTTTATAACCCACTGAGTATAGGCTTCTCTGGCCACAGCATTATTCTTACTATACTCTTTTTTATGCACTTTGCCCCAAGCTCGAATGATACTCTGAAGTATCTTTAGATCCTTTTTACCCATGTCATGAAGCAACAACTGTTTCAACTCTTCTTCGGAAGGTTTATCTTCTAAAGGATGCCCAAGTTGACGTAAAGCCAAAGAGGGGTTATAGTTGATACACCCCTTTGTTCCAATCAACAGTATATTAGGAAATGTTCCACATTTATAAGCAATTTTTCTGATATCCAACCTTCTAGCATACCACAGTATAGAGTCAGCATTAAGAGCCCTCAATTTTTGAGCCCATCCATGTTTATCCAAGTTCGGAATCAAATAATCATCCTTATAAAGATGAGACATGAACCAAGAAAATAACAAAGGAATGCAACAGCGCAGTGCACCTCTTCCCTTTTCATAACGTGCATTGATGGCATAATACACGTCAGCCAGCAAAGTTGGAGTAGGATCTACGTTCAACACTTTTACAGCCCAAAATACGTTGATGGCGGCGGGGTCAACATAATCAGCATCATTTGGAAACAGAACCAATCCAAAAATCAACAACGCCAAGCAATCCTCACAAGCCTCCCATTCTTGTTCTTTTGCAAAGGCGAGAGCCATATCTTCCAAATATTGTCCTTTTACTCCTTGAACTTTTCCCTTTGTTTTATAATTAGGCACAAAATTAGTATACGATATTCCCAATGCCTTAGCTAAATCCTCAACCTTAGTAGCTTGACCAATTCCCACATAGACATCCTTTTTGATTTTGGAGAATCCCAAAATCCTATCAAATTCTTCCAATGTAGGCGCTAGTTGAAAGTTTTGAAAAGTAAAACATCTCAATGGCACATCATAAAACTGGATAAGGGCAGTAATAGCATCTATTTTCACATTCTCACTAAGTAAGTCAAGGATTTTTCCGTATTAACGAACAAAGCTCTTTACGGACTTGTTGGGTAATTCCTTCCTAATTTGCTTCATCTTTGTCAAATCTGGAAACATGACACTGATATGGATAGTCGGTTTCTTTTCTTGATTCATTTTTTTATGCTCACCAAAACCTTTCCCTTTTTTATATTCTTTTTTTTTTTTGAAGAATTCCTGTGAATAAGACATAAAAAAAATGAATATTTTAAAATTTAAATGCATGCATGTATGATAATGTAACTTGGGGGTGGGATGATGATAAGGGTATCCTTAATAGGTAGGTTCATAAGTTCGTTCTAAGGATATTCTACCCTCCCCACTCAGGGTGGATTTACTAAGGGTATCGTGGATGACGCTATAGGGAAAGGCACAGGGTCCTCCCTTAAGCGGAGCCTCTTTGTAGACTGAGACGTATCTCATAGGTCATACAAGATCTCACCATGATGTTTTATTTTTGGTACAAAGAGTCATTGGTCAAATCCTAAGTCCTGACTCCAAGAGAGGCGAGCCCTCTTGAGACATTTCTCAGAATTTGACCGACTCTAGGCGAAGTTGTCGCAAAGACTCGTAGGGATGTTAAACCCCTTTGGCCAATTGACAATCCTTCTCTTAATGGTTCTCACTTTATTCGAAATATGATCCCACCAACAAAATATATATATGAAAAACAAATAAATAACAAAATAACAAATAAAACAATATAATAAATAAAACACAATAGGAAAAATAAACGCAAAAATAATAAAAATCCCAACAGAAAACCTAGACCTAAAGGTAGGGAATACTCTATTTTATTTGTCCCCAGCAGAGTCGCCAGCTGTAGCAACCGGCTTAAAAATTTTAGAGTCGCCACCATTATTTTTATCCTAAGGGATGGGAATTAAATGGATAACCCTATATTTTTTAGAGATTCTAAGTTCGTGAGTTAATTAAATAAAGGGAAGGTGTTAGGCACCCTTTATTTCCCATGTACTCAAGGGGACCCCCTCTAGATCTAGGTTTTTTAAGGTTTCGAAAGCATTATTTTCATATTTATAAAAGAAACAGGATTTATTTATTTATTAGGGGACTCGCTTCAATTTTCGATTGAATGCCTACGTATCTCCTTATGGAGAATCAGAGTCCCAATTCGTAGTTCGGGTTTGGTTTGTGTTTTTTATAGGATTGTATAATTACTTTTGAATTCTCCTTTGAATTTCGTCCGATTTTAAAAAATAAGGTAATTGTGGGCGTAGTTCGAAGTTTAGTAAAGAAACAATTGTACAATCCTTTTTTATGAAATTAATATTGATTTGGTATTAGTAACAGTTTTAGATGTTTTGAGATTTTTTATTTAATGTACTTAAGGTAACTAAAGTAAAATTTAGCAAGAATACATAAAGAATTTATATTAAAAGTTAGTAAAATAAAAGGTTTAATATCCAAAAAAATTATATAAATTTATCTAAAGTGATGATTTTTATAAATTATACTAAATAAATAAATGTTATGATAAAAATAAAAAAAGTTAGAATTTTTAAATAAAATAGATTAAATAATTTAAATAATTAAGTGACACGGGGGTATTAAATTAGAATCAGAGGTGTGTTAGAACATATAATTAGGCCCAGATGTAAACCTGAACCCAATAAGATAGGAGGGGTGTATTTTACACTACTTTTGTAAAAAAGAGTGAGATCGGGGGTGTAAAAAACATTAGGCCAGGCCCACACAACTAACACCTTGATCCGTTCGGATCAGGTGTAGGGAGTAACACGCGTTATGGTGTGCTTGCATAATTTGGTATGTTTGATATAATCAAACGGCTCCCAAGGTCTAGCCTCGGGGCCATTGATCTAAAAGGACCGTTGGGATTCAAGTTAATAAAAAGGTGTACATTAAGGGAATAACACATGATCTCGTGACATAAAAACATGGGGAATATTATTTCATTCCATTTTTATTTCATTTTATCGTGACTTTCTCTTTCTCCTTCCCTTTCTCTCTCGTTCTCTTTCGTTCTTCCTTGTTCTACCCTCATAACACAACCCAGAAAAACTCAAATCAAAGGAACCATAAACCCGACAGTCCAAACCCCAAATCATCCTTCATATCGCAAGAAAACCCAATCAAACCCAAATTCCACAACAATCAAACATCAAATTTCAAAAAATATGACCATAAAAGCTAAGTTTCGGATTACCTTGCCTTGCCGTGATTCTCTGAGTTGTTCCTCTTCCGATTTCCGATTTCCTCCTTCTGATCTCGTCTTTTTCGCTATTCGTTCCAGGTGTTGAAGGCGGCAGCGGAACGAGAGAGTGGATCGACAGTGATTTGGGGTTTCAGACGTGAAACCCAAATCGTAAACGGTGGCAGGTTTCTTTGAAGCTTTAGATTTAGGGTTCACTCGAGATTCTTCTACTCCTTCTGAATTTTTCTCGTTTTTTTTTTTGGGTTAATTTTTCGGTCTTTTTTTTCTATGTGATTTTTTCGTTTAATTTTTTTTGGTCCCTTTTTCGGTTGTTTAGGTTTTCGTTTTGTAGAGTTTTTAGATTATTGAATTAGGAAATAATCCTTTAAGAGCTTTGATTCAGAAATTGATGAAAGTAATTACTGTGTTGATCCGATTCGATTTTGATTCCAATTGTTTCTGCATTTACAGATTTTGGTTTAAAATTTCGAATTTGTTCTTGTAAGCCTTGATTTGGACATTGATTGAATATTGATTGTAAAAATATTTTCCTTTGATTCAATTAAAAGTTGTGTTTAATTCCTTTTCTGATTTTTGCTTAGAATTAGTTTGAAGTTAGATTAGGGTTTGTGTTTGGTTATGGGGGCGCCGTTTGGAGAAGGAGATGAACAGGGCTAGTTGACTTAGTCAATTATTCCTAAATGTTAATAATAAAAAAAATGTATATAAAACCTATGTTATATTAATTATTAATTAAGTAAATAATTTTTACTACTCATGAATCTATTAATTTTAATAATAATAACCAAATAATAATAAATTTTAATAAATAGTAATAGTAAAAATGATTATTGATATATGATAAAAAATAAAATAAAAATTTTGTATTTATACAAAGCATATAATAGTAAAAATGATTATTGATATATGATAAAAAAAATAAAATAAAAAATTTGTATTTATACAAAGCATATTTGATGCCGTAAGTGTAGTACAAAATGGTTAATAGTATAATACAATGATAGTGCATAATGATAGTGCAATTAAATTGTTAATACCGACAACAATGGTTAATTAATAATAATAATAATTAATATAATAATAATTAATGTAATTTCTTAATAATAGAAATAATTAATATAATGTTACAATATTAGTGGTAACTTTTATAGTTGAAAAAGTCATCCTTATTTACACATTTTTTTTTTATGTTGGCTTATTATTATGAAAATAAAACAAAAAATCTAGCCTAAAAATAAGGATAATAAGCGCCCCCTTTATACTAAATTTTGACCATTTTTTAATTAATATTTAATATTCAAATTGATTAGATTTAGGAAATTAAATTGTTTTAATTTGAAAAGGTAAGGTCATGGTTTCTATTATTTTTTTTTTATTAACTCTAATTGGGTCCAAATATTTTTCTTAAAAAACAAACCCCCATCTTTTGAATTGAATATCTTAGAGAATGGGCTTACTAATTTAAATGTTAAGCCCACTAGTTCAATAGATACTCCATTTTTCTTTTGAGGTTTACAAGAGAATGAATCAAAATGTTAAGCCCAATAACACCCATAATTTGAATACATCCCTTATAAATTAATTTTAAAATAAGGTCACTATATTAAAATAAATAGGGTAAATTTTGGGGTATGACAGCTGCCCCTATTTAATATTATTCGATCGAAGGGCGCGAGAATACGAAGTTCTCGCGCGTTCGGATCGAAGATTTATTAAATACCGGAAGACCCCAAAATTTGACCAGAAGTTAGAAAGTAATAAGCAAGGATAACTTGGAAAATTCACCAATGCCTGAGTACAGTAATTGTAAATTTCGCGTTCTTATCGCAACCTAGAGAATAGGTTACGCTAGTTCAGAAAAGATAATCTGCAAAAGCCTTTGGGGCTAAAAATAGAAAAAATGTATTGTATTTTGCGTATTCGTTACAACCTAGAGAACGAATAAGACAAGTTTGGATAGTTCGTCGTCGTTTATGGACTGACACAACGAACTATATCGTAGTCACTATGCATTTACCACAACCTATAGGATAAGTAACATAGATTAGATAACCCACTACTGCTCAGCGAACTATCATGGATTCCTTTATATCTTATTACAACCTAGAGAATAAGAAATAACGGGTCCCAACTCTTTTTTAGATTTTGATCCAAGTAGAGCTGTTGAAAGATGGAGAATTGACTTGCCACGACCTAGAGGGCAAGTAGTCGCCAATTTATTCTTTATCTATCACGACCAAGAGGATAGATAAAGTTGCATTTAACCAAGATTAGAATGACTGTAGATAATCATGTCTATGCTAGCTGGTAATCATTCTCACCAAATGTTTGCACCAATGTTTGCACCAAGCACCAAATGTTCCAAGCACCAAATGTTCTCACCAAGTATTCACACCAAATTGATCACTGCCAGGGGACTAACGTGATAAGAAGGAAAAACATAGATCTCGCACATTTATCGCAACATAGAGGATAAATAATGCCATTTTAAATAATTCATTGCTGCCCAATAAATCATATCGTAGATTTTTGTTTATCTGCCACGACCTAGAGGGTAGATAACAAAAGGGAAGAACTCACTATTGCTTGGAGACTAACATAGCGAGTTATCGTAGATTCTGGATTTACCACTTCCTAGGGGGTAAACATAGCTGATAGTTCATTACCGCTGTGAACTGTATCGCAGATTCATATACCTATCACACCATACGGGATAGATAAAACAAGTTTTTGAACTTACTAACGCCTGGAGTGGGACTAACTTAATAAGCTATCGTGGATAATACCTATCACAACCTAGGGGATAGGATTTAGGAACTTTACTAATGCCTGGAGTGGGACTAATATAGTAGGTGATCGTGGATCTATATACCTATCACAACCTAGGGGATAGGACTTTGAAACTTTCTAATGCCTAGCGTGGGACTAACATAGGAAGTTTATCGTAGATAAGACATTTCTACCACAACCTAGAGGGTAGATAATGTGGGTTTAAAATTTTAATCGATAGTTGAACAACTAAATTGCAGATATATAATCTAGCGTAACTGGTCTGTGACGGTTGTGTCTGTTCTCAACCTAGTCTTGATATTTGTAATAGTATAACTGAATTTTGTTAAGCTTGGATTTTTAAATTTTGTAAATGTTTTGGTTGAGGGTAGGCCTCGAGATTATTCGCAGTATGATGCTTATGATATGTCATGCAAATGCACCAAGTGTTTATAAATATTTTGCAGTTGTGTAAAATTTCCTCGTTGGATCATTGGATCTTTTGTTCAGAGGAAATGTGCATGTCTGATTTCGAACTTCGCTTGTGCTCTCCTGTTTGATTCGTAGTTGAACATTTTGAATTTGTTCCTTTTGAAATTGATTTGAAAAAGCATACCAGACGAGACTGGGTTTTAAAATAACATCGGTAAGGCTACTGAGAATCATCAATTAGGTGATTGGGTACTTGAATATGTACTTAAGCTTGACTTGAAATTGGCTATTTTGAAAGTTCTCCTTGAAATTGACCTTTGAATGTTCCGTCTCGAAGTTGTTCTCTTTTTTGAGAAGTTGATATTGGAATCGAGAATTATGCTTTTGAATGCTGATCTTGGAATCTTGCCCCTCGTTATCTTGAGATTGATTTTGAAAAAAAATTGCTCTTCGTACGTTGTCTCGTAGTGGTGCTTTTGAAATTTTATATGTTGACCATCCTTGTGAAACCTGAGTAAATTTTGATTACTCCTGTGCTCCAATGAAGTGTTAATTGCGTATTGGGAACCATGGATTTCCTTTTGATTTTCTTTCGATTTAAAACACCTTTACCGTTTTCAACACTTTTGATTATTTATGTCCACGTAGTTTTAATGCATCGTTTATAAAAATAATCGTCGTATTTTCAAACAAGCAGTAGTGATAATAGATTAGAGAAACTAGAAATGCACCTGTCATACCCCAAATTTGTCCTACCCCTTAACTTCTAATTGGCTTAGGCTTTGCATTCATGTACATACATCACTTAGGTCATAATCCATACCCATGCATTCATACCATAGGTGCTATTCAAGGGCTAGCAAGAAAAAGCTCTGTTGCAAAGAAGTCTGATCAGAGAATGGGGAAACTGAGGCATAATCATGTGGCTCTATGTTCATTGAAGTCCTCCTAGATTGGGGTGTCTCTATGCTTCAAATCAAGGCAATGATTAGAGGGTACAAGCTTGCAAATTATCTGGTTCTTTAAATCAGGGTTACTTTGACCAAAGTCAACCAGTTGACTTTTTGGTCAACATTTAATCAGAAGTGGCTTCTATGTGTGGAAAAGTTCTCATACTGGCTATGTGGATGTGTTTGCTTGACTAGATATGAGTGGAAGAGATTTAATCGGGAATTCCATCAATAGTCGGAAAAATCGGAACAGTTGACTTTGGGTCAAAATCGGAAAATTATTCAAATATTGACTTTTGGTGGAAAATTAATCAAGAAAAGTCGAAGGATGGATAAAATCGGGAGTTCGACAAAAAGTTGCAAAAAATAGTAAAAAGGCAATTTTCAACACTTAGAAAATATTTTGGCATTTTGAATCTTGATGAGCAGTCCACTTCAGCCCTGATTTACACGTGGCAAATGACATTTTTTGAAGAAACTTCCAACATCAAAGTTGTTCCTCTCATGGAGGAGAACAACTTTGTAGTTGGACACTTTTTCATTTGAAGCTTGTATGAAGAGTCAAAGTGTTCAGAAGTTGCTGGAAACTCATTTGAATCAAGTCACATTTCAGGTCACAAGTCAGGTCATGACCTGGCATTTTCACAAACACATGGCATGCCAAATCTCCAGCCGTTTTTTGAGCCCTACAAAAATGCCATGAATGCAAACTTGGTATCATTATTTTCCTTGCCATCTCCTCTATCCATTGAAACAAGAATGGGTACAATTGGACAAATATTGTGTGAGATACAAGCCTTCAAAGTGGTGCCCCAACCCTGACCAAATCCTGCAGGCAGCCAAGGCAGATTCTTAAGGCACACGCATACATTTCAGCAAACACATGGTGGGCCAAATGTCAATGCCTCTTTCTTCCTCCACAAGTCACTATCTTGAACAAGCTTGATTCTAAGTCACTCTTTGCCATGTCCTCTATCTACTGAGCCTAGTACCACCAATTTTGGACATGCATGGGGCAAGTTGCAAGGCTACAAAGTCACTCCTCTACCTAACTGCATTTCTGCCAAGGCCAGTGCACAAATTCAGGCCACACGCCTAGGCACTCAAGTGTTTTGAACCATCATGTTTGCACGCCCCTCACTCCATGTACAAACCTCGCCTCAATGAATCTCAAACACCAACATTGTTCCATTACACGCCCTCTTTACGGTGAACCCGAAGGTGAATCAAATAGTGAATTATAGCTTGAGATATATAGGAGCAAAGTAAGGGACATGGGCATGCATGGGACAAAGCCTTGGTATGAATCTCTGGTGCAAAGATAAGGCTGCAACATGCATTAAAGTGTATGGCCACCACCTCTTGCCATTAATGCCCATGCACTCATTGATTCCATAAAGGAGACGCAAGGCTTACTACAAATATACAAACTTGCTCACTAAGTTTGAAGAGGTTACACTACATTCACCTATCAAGGTCCCACACCAAAGAAAAGAGAAGAGAACTTGCTACAAGCTTTATCAGAGTCCCATATTCAAGAAAATCATTTCACTCACTTCACACTTGCCCTATATAAACAATCTTGCACACACTCACGAGTCTTCTCACTCTTCTTCTCATCTCAGAATCTCTTCTCTCCATACTCTCACGCTTTTTCATTCTCCACACCCTTCTCTCTCACTTCACACTCTCGTTCAAAGATCTCTCTCTTCACTCTCATCCCGTTTTCTCTCTATCTTTTCACTCCCTCCACCAAAACAGAAGTTTGTTACAAACTGTAACAAACTCTGATAGCCATAACCGTCGTCTCCACCAAGCTTCATCCATGGCGTTCATCTTTACCTCATGCACTAGCACGTCTTCATCGTCATCCTCAGTTTCTACCGTGGATTTCCTCACCTGAAAGCATCAAGAAGAGCACGCATATTTCCCTAAAGATTGCACCTATTCAACTAGCTTCTTGCACTCACGTCAACGAGAGACAAGGACCGGTTCGTAGCGACGGAGATCTTGCACCAGCTCTTGCAGATAAACCACTAGTAAGCTTTCTGAAATCTCCTCGCATATAGAAAATGAATAAGGTGCATGAATGTTCATCCATTTGAAGAACGAATCCGACTAGCATGAATCCTACCGTGTGCTGCATATGTGTGAGATTTGATATGCTTTTTATATGCTTCTTGTATTGTTTTGCTGATGAGATACCGGTTCGGTTACGTGATTAGATGCGTGTTTGTTTTCAAGTTTTACGCACGATTATGAACGTTTCACCGCCGTTAGCACGCGTTCAGGTGAAACGCCTTTGAGCCAGGGTCTTTTTATCATGTTCAGTTTGCATGCTAAGGGAAAATTTGATGGAAATTAAGGTCGGATCTGTGATCTCTATGGGATTCCGAGTTGATTGGTGTTAGTTTCGTTGATTTCTGGAAAAAACGAGTGGCTCCGCCGCCAGGCTAGTCGGAGAAGAAAGCCGTTGAGGGGAACCTCCGCCGCCTGTGTATTGCATGAGTTTTTTAGGACTTGCATACGTGGCAGCGAACGATTGGCTTGAGCCTCCCATTCTAATGGCTCTTTTGTCCATTCTCAATCATTAGCCGTTGAGTTGTCATGTTTTAATTGGTCTATGCATTAATTTTGTTTGTTTGTGACTTAAATCCCACTGCACCGATTGGTGTATGTTATTATGCCATGTTAGATATTTCCTTCATGTGTACCATGTGCTAGAGGAGATAGTTGCTGATTGAATAAAATATAGAATAAAATGAAATTAGAATGAGCTTTGTTGGGCCGCGTACATAGGTGTTCTCTTGGGCCTGGCGCAATAATGCTTACACCTCCCAGTTTTGGCCCGTTACTGCGCTGTGTATAATCCAGTTCATTCTGTTTTTTACTAATTCACCCCCTGCTGTTAATAAAAAAGGCAAATAAAAATAGTTTCATTTCTTTTATTCTTTTGCATGTTAATTCTTTTTCTGCTCAAATAAAAATGACAAAAATATTTTTCTACTCAATTAGAATTTTATGAGTACTTAGTTTTTTAGAATTGTAATAGTTAATTTTCTTTGTTTTTTGATTGGTTCTCGTGTTAAACAAATAGTTCTTGTTTAGTTTTAATTCAAAAAATAGTCTTAAAAATGAATAAAAATAGTTTTGTTTGTGAATATTTCCTTTAATAGTTTAGAGTCTTATTTCTATTATTTTTGTGATTTTTTAATACTTTGTGAAATACCTAGAATGCCCTTGGATGCTAAGGTTGACTTTGGTCAATTTGAACATTTCTTTCTTTAACCCCCTTAGATTTTAGTATAGATCATAAATAGGAATTAGAACAACTTAGATTAGAATTTAGAGATAGTTTCCTTCTTTCATTCTTTTCTTTTCAACTTTTAAAATACTTAATAAAAACCGATGAAGATCGTACCGTTGCTTTATTTCATGGTAGGAAAGAAATGATTGAGGCGTAGGCCTCGATGTATGTTCTTTCCTACTTAGCGGAGAAGAAATGATTGAGGTGTGAAACCTCGGTGTATTTCTTAACCGTTATTTAGAGAAACGATTGTGGCGTAGGCCTCGATGTGCATTCTCTAAATATTCATAAAAAACTCTTTTTGTATCTCTTTTACTTAGCGGAGAAGAAATGATTGAGGTGTGAAGCCTCGATGTATTTCTTAACCGTTATTTAGAGAAACGATTGTGGCGTAGGCCTCGATGTGCGTTCTCTAAATATTCAAAAACAAACAAAATCTTTTTGGTATGATCTAAGTCACAAATTAAAATCCCCATAAAAAACACCAACCAAAAACACATAAAACACTAATAAATGTTCAGATTTAAAACAAAGTAAGGAAGTGATGCGAAGCCTTGTAGTAGGTCTTCGTCATCATGGAATTACCCTTAAAAGATACAAACCAATCTCTTTTTTCTCCTTTCTAAGGGCAAGTTATCTCCGCTCCATTGCATCCTAGGCTGTCCCCTTGTGCAAGAGCGTGAGCGTTAACGCCGCCCAACTAAAAAACACAAAAACAAACAGAAAATCGTGAGCCGAGCTACGGTAACTCTGATTCCTGAAAAGGATACGTAGGCAGCGGGGTAGGGCCCGTGCGAGTACAATTCTTTATTTTCCCTACATTTTGCATTCATTTCGCATTTAGACATAGACATAGATATACACCCTTTAGATAGAAACAAACATAGGTGGATACCATCGAGTACGATGGGCGCGAGGGGTGCTAATACCTTCCCCTTGCGTAACCGACTCCCGTACCTTGATTCTCTGGTCGCAAGACCCTGTTCCTTCCTTTGTTAGGTTTTCTGATATTCCTTTCCCTTATGGGATAAATATATTGGTGGCGACTCTGTTCATTTTTCGCGAGCGTGCGACAGCTGGCGACTCTGCTGGGGATGTTGCTAGACCTGTTGCTGGTCCATCCTTAGCGAGTCGATCCTAGCCTGCGTTTGTTTGTTTATTTACCGGGTGTTTATTTGTTTTTATGTCTATACCTTGTACATATGTTTGCATGTTTATTTTTCTGCTTGCATATCATGTTTATTTCTGTTTGCACATCATGCATATGGATTATATTCTGTGTTCCTTGGGGTCTTCTGTTCTGTTTTGCAGGTTGGGTGGGATGTTCTATGAGGTAAAAGGCCCAATACCCAGGCCAGAGTGACACATAGGATACCTAGGATAGAGTGGATAGTCATGACGCCGATGAGATGTCAGGTCTTGTCTAGTGCGATCATGAGACCCACGCCCAGTCGAGGTCCAAATGGGGTATCATTGTTGGCATGTAGATGCAACAACATTGGTGCCTCAGGAGGACTGATAACGCTGGTTGCCATTTGACCTACCCTGACCTAGACTACACCTGTGAGTGGGGAGGGATATACATGACAGGTACCGTTGGTGACTATTCTGTTATGATGGTGACTATTGTTCCTATGGTTCCATGATACAAGGCCGAACCTTTGATCTCATGACATCTAATCTATATCAGTTATTCAGAGGATTGTACAGTGGTTACTAAGATTATGTGGACCGTTGACCCCATGCTGTTGCATCGCATAACATCATTTCTTTAACCACTTCATTTATGGGGGATCCTAAAGTCTATTTCCAAAAAAAGAGAAAAAGAAAAAAGGAAATAGAAAAATAAAAAAAAAAGAAAAAGAAAAGATATTCTATACCAAAAAAAGAGAAGCTTTGATTCCAAAAAAAAAGAAAAATGAAAGTGTATGAAAAGACTTTAGGATCTCTCATAAATGAAACATGCATTCATACTATCATGCATTTCATGGTTCTATCAGAAGCTTATGGAGCCCTTTCTATTCAGACTTTGACATCAACAACAGATTTGACTTCCCACCGCCACAACTCCAAGATCAACTATGGAACAACTCCGTGAGGAAATGGATGAGATGAAGGAACAAATGGGTCATCTTATGTTGGAGATGCGAGACTTGATCCGTAATCAGGATGCACTAAAAGAGGAGAATAGTCAGTTGAAGACTCGATTGAGCTTGGTCATGGAAGTTCTGAAGACGGTATTAAGGAAGGAAGGGGATGTTGTTCCTACTGCGGCAACAGAAGTTGTTGATCCCTTCTCTTCAGTAGGATCCCTCCCCACTCATGGAACACCCCAGGAAGTTCCTCCTCAACTCCATGTGCCATTACCTCCATGCCAATCTGTTCTTCAAGGAGGCCAGATGTGTGGGAAAAAGCCTAAGATACCTCAGAGAATTCTCGATCCTATCCCGATGCCTTACGCTCAGTTACTTCCCCGTTTGTTGGAGCTTCAGTTGGTTGAGCTACGAGAATTGGCTACGCCTGAAAAGCTTCCCCTCAACTTTGATGCCAATGCTCGATGCGAGTTCCATTCTGGGGCACCTGGTCATGATGTTGAGCATTGTAGGGCGCTGAAACATCAAGTTCAAGATCTCATTGATTCAAAGGTGATTTTGTTCACCCCCGAGGGTATGCTTGTTCGAGGAAATGGGTTTCCGACTGCGGTGGAAGAAAAGGTTGGTTCATACTTCTATGTCAGACCTACTTCAAATCAGAAGCATAATGCACCATCTTGGGTTCCAGGTTTCCCACCTCATCAGTCTCCATTTGTTTCACAGCCAGGTCAAAAGAGGAAGACACCTGAACAGAATGGGTATTGGAATCATTGCCATCAGCAGGGTCCACAAATGCCAAGGAGACCACCAAGAAGAATTGACCCAATTCCTATGACCTATGGTCAGCTGCTTTCTCATTTGCTCAAGGATTCTTTGGTCCAATTAAGGGAGTTTAAGCCCCCTCCAACACCAATTCCTCAAGGATATGACTTAAATGCAAGGTGTGAGTATCATTCTGGGACATCTGGACATTCAACTGAGGATTGTAGTATTTTGAAACACAAAGTCCAAGATCTCATTGACTCTAAAGTAATATCATTCACTCCAAATGGCCTACGCATAAAACGAAGAGTTCATGCATAAGTGAATGCCCGTATTCCAGAAAGTATCACAAAAAAAAAAAAAAGAAGAATAAGCCCAAATGGAGTCAAGGCTCCTCAACATTGGCAATCATCATTTCATTTCCGTATTCTCACTTCAGTATTCCCTATTTTGTTGAAGACTACTTCCTTGTCTAAGTTGATTGGTATGATAATAATAAAAGCACCACAAATTCTCGAGCAACTTCTTCATAATCTTTTCCAAAAAAAAGAAATCAAGAATGTTTTGTAGAAGCATCTCTCATTCTCAAGGTTCTTAGGCTCAGTTGTATCCGTGGAGGTTGGTGTTTCAGTTGGTGTTTGAGTTCCCTTTGCAACAAATAGTTTCTCTAAGTTTGGTGACTACGCAAGGTTCCTCCATGGCAAATACTTCTTCAATGAATATGCTTGGGGCTCCCGCACGAGGGATAAGCAAGACGCACTCTTATCTTGAGCATTGCATCACTCGCATTGCTCGAATCCCTAAAAGCATTACAAATTCCTATGCGACTTCGTCAGAATCTTCTTCCGTGTGGTAATCAAGAGTGTTCTTCATAATGCTTCTCATTCTCAAGGTTCTACTTCATATACCAGTTGCCTTTTCTCATGATTTCCTTCTCAGTGGCCCTTGCTAGTTAACAGAGACAAGAAGAATATGAGAAACAAATCGATGGGACTCTATTGCTTTGTGCCCAGTTGCTTCCTCGTTTGTCAGAATTTCAATTGGTTAAGATTCGTGTTTTGGGTCTTCTTCACCACAAGTAGCTCTCTTGAGTTTGATGACCATACCAGATTCTTTCCATTTATGAAGGCGAATACTTCTTCAACATCTATGCTTGGGGCTCCCGCACGAGGGATAAGCAAGACATACTCTTATCTTGAGCAGTGCATCACTCGCATTGCTCGAATCCCTAAAGTAACACAAAATTTACAACTCATGGGTGACTTTGTTGGAGTTCTCTTTTGAAGTAATTTGAAGTGTTTGGAAGGAACTGCAGAAAGTATTCAAGCTCAACAAGTCCAGACGGAGTCAAGTCTCCTCAACAACGACACCCATTTAGTTTCTTACTGCATTCTCATTGTAATTTTTCATTGATTGTTTAAGCATCAATAGCGTGTAAAAACTTGTTAATTTCTGAATGAAAATCATAATACATCGTCTATGTTTGTCTTGAAGTAATCCATTCGTTATCACTCATAAAATGTTTTGGCATTACGATACCAACTTTATTAATTGCTTGCTTATGCAAAAAGCTGAGGGAGAATGATGAAAGATAAAAATGCAAAATCTCCAATCGTGTGCTTTTGAATAAAACCCCACTGAGGATGTACAGGCATTGTTTCAAATCCCCAAACACTGGAGATATAAGGGAGATAGACCCTCGTCAACCCCTTTGAGCCTTGAAGTAGGAGTTTCTTTTTCTAATCATAAAAAAACCCTTATTTTAACCCTGGGGCAGGGTAGTGTTCATTTAACTTGATCGAGCTTTCAAAACTCACCAAAGGGGTATGCATCTAAAGATACATCAATGGTTATCCTTCAAAAGGTTGAGGAATATCAAAACCGCAATGATTATCCTTATTCCATCAAGAGGTAAAAAAGAGGACGATGCCAAAATGGTTATCCCTCATCAATCAGAGAATGAGGCAGTCACAATACTTCAAACAAATCGAGAGCAACGCAAGGTCACACGACTTGTTCAAAAAGTGAATAAAAAAAGAGCCCGCTAAGTCAAAAACTTGAAATAAGTGACTTAGGCAAAAGTTAGGGCATCCCGCTGGACTCCAAAATAAAATTCAAGAGAATTTGTCCAGGCAAAAGTTAGGGAAAGCAGAAGCGAAAAACAAGAATTACAAAATAAAAATCCTTATCAAAAGAACAAAGTCGTGTGATCAGACGCCAAAAATGCAAGATGAAGTGACTGCCATGTCCGAAAAACCTCATTGATTCCTCAACCATTCCAAATTCCTTGTGAGGAATGAACACTCATGTCAAGATTAACTGAACATAGGAATGGAGAACATCACGAAGGGGGTGGGTACAAATAATTTTGAGCCTAAAAATCCTTTGTTTTCTAAAAAACCGTGAACCCGGCCAAATTACAACCCTTAAAAGTCCTAATTGAAGTAGGGTTTATCTTTAAAGCGCACTCCGATGAGATAGCGTTTAACTGACTCCCAATGAAGCGAGACTCATATCCATGTTGGTATCGTATGCCTGCTTTATCTTCCATATGCAAAAATCGAGGTTGTATCAACTAGTGATTCATTCACAAGAGGTCGCAACCTCATTCCACTAAAATGTTTTAAAACTTCAAGACTAACATACGCTTTGCATTAGAATTATCATTCTTAGAATTAACATTCTTTTGCATACAAAACATCTGCTTAAACATCAAAAAAATTTCAGGATGAGAATCAGTGAGTAACTTGATCATGTCAAAGTACAAGAGACTTGAGAACTCCGAGGAGGAAAAGCTAATCATCTCTAATGTTGACCATCAAGGGGCAAGTTATCCAAAGAACTCCGTTGGGCATGAACAATTAATGCTTTCCTTGATTACCTTGAGGGGAAGAGGTTGAAGACTCCGTTGAGCGTGGTAAAGTTGTTTCCACGTTTGTTTGACTTCAAAATAAAGAAATGTTGGGGATCCTAATAAGATGCACCTAATCAGGGGCAATTGAATCGAGGTTTGACCTCTCAAATTCAGCGTATCTGGGGCAATCATGTCGATAAATCTCTTCAAGCTTCGATCAATCTGGGGCAATCATGTCGAGGAATCTCTCTTGAGCTCGATCAATCTGGGGAAGTTACGTCGAGATTTGAACAAATCTCTCCAAGGATCCACTGGGGTAATTTCCTTCATGGGTCATGAAACTTGGAGCACAATTCTGAGTTTTTGTCGCCCCATGACCATAGGAGTTTATTTCTCCTAGAATCTTGGTCTCTCCCCAAGCATGGAGTTTATTTCTCCCAAGAGTTTGTTCCATTCCTCAAGCATAGGAGTTTATTTCTCCTAGGAGTTGCTCCACTTCCCTAATCTGGTCTCCTTATCTGGATTTCTCATCCCCAACGTGGTGAATCGAGGGAATCTCCTCGGGTTGAAAATCTTCCAAGTAGTGGCACATGGTGAGAGGTCAGAAGTTATTCTACACTCTACAAGCCAACAACCAGAAGGGGCATCTTGCAAGTCAAAGTCCAATATCTATTGGCACCTGTGCATATGTCTTAACACTAAGGGGATTCTCCCTGGTGTTTACCTCACTAATGCCTTTATTTGGCATCATGCATATAGTGTTCACTGCATATAACATTGCATCCTCAAAAGCGTAGCATATCCGTTAAAAGCGGAACATTACGCCACAGAAAAGTCAAACATGCATACAAAGCATAAGCCAGATAATACAAATCATCCCTCAATCAAGACAATGATACATCCCCACATCAAAATGTCCTCACAAACTCCAATTGATATCTGCTACTCCATTACAAACCTCCTCCACCCACGGTGCCGATACTTGGTTTTACCAATCCCCAATCCCCAGTCTAAGTGCTGTCAATAATATGCTTGTGGATCGTAGGTCCGTTGACCTTATCCTCATCCTTTTTCATTCTTGTGGATCGTAGGTCCGTTGACCTTATCCTCATCTTTTCATTCCTGTGGATCGTAGGTCCGTTGACCTTATCCTCATCTTTTTCATTTCCTGTGGATCGTAGGTCCGTTGACCTTATCCTCATCTTTTTCATTCCCTGTGGATCGTAGGTCCGTTGACCTTATCCTCATCCTTTTTATTTCTTGTGGATCGTAGGTCCGTTGACCTTATCCTCATCTTTTCATTCTTGTGGATCGTAGGTCCGTTGACCTTATCCTCATCTTTTCATTCCTGTGGATCGTAGGTCCGTTGACCTTATCCTCATCTTTTTCATTTCCTGTGGATCGTAGGTCCGTTGACCTTATCCTCATCCTTTTTATTTCTTGTGGATCGTAGGTCCGTTGACCTTATCCTCATCCTTTTTATTTCTTGTGGATCGTAGGTCCGTTGACCTTATCCTCATCTTTTCATTCTTGTGGATCGTAGGTCCGTTGACCTTATCCTCATCTTTTCATTCCTGTGGATCGTAGGTCCGTTGACCTTATCCTCATCTTTTTCATTTCCTGTGGATCGTAGGTCCGTTGACCTTATCCTCATCCTTTTTATTTCTTGTGGATCGTAGGTCCGTTGACCTTATCCTCATCCTTTTTCATTCTTGTGGATCGTAGGTCCGTTGACCTTATCCTCATCTTTTTATTTCCTGTGGATCGTAGGTCCGTTGACCTTATCCTCATCTTTTTCATTCTTGTGTATCGTAGGTCCTACCCTTCCATCAAACCCGTATTTTCCAATCGCAGTTTCATACAACAATCATTTCCATTGAGAACCTTGTATTGGCACTTTGGCTACGTTACAAGCTATCACCCTCCAACCATTGCTTACCATAAACATTTCCACCAGAAAGAACAAAAATTCTCTTTCCCCAGCAGATATCAAAATAAAGAAATAAAAACCACTCCATCTCCTCAGGACAAATTTCAGGTCTTTGGTATTTAATCTTCTTCTACTTCGAATGTTCGAAAGGCTGACGCCAATCTCACCTTCGAGTATGAGATGATTAAATAGGGGCAGCTGTCATACCCCAAATTTGTCCTACCCCTTAACTTCTAATTGGCTTAGGCTTTGCATTCATGTACATACATCACTTAGGTCATAATCCATACCCATGCATTCATACCATAGGTGCTATTCAAGGGCTAGCAAGAAAAAGCTCTGTTGCAAAGAAGTCTGATCAGAGAATGGGGAAACTGAGGCATAATCATGTGGCTCTATGTTCATTGAAGTCCTCCTAGATTGGGGTGTCTCTATGCTTCAAATCAAGGCAATGATTAGAGGGTACAAGCTTGCAAATTATCTGGTTCTTTAAATCAGGGTTACTTTGACCAAAGTCAACCAGTTGACTTTTTGGTCAACATTTAATCAGAAGTGGCTTCTATGTGTGGAAAAGTTCTCATACTGGCTATGTGGATGTGTTTGCTTGACTAGATATGAGTGGAAGAGATTTAATCGGGAATTCCATCAATAGTCGGAAAAATCGGAACAGTTGACTTTGGGTCAAAATCGGAAAATTATTCAAATATTGACTTTTGGTGGAAAATTAATCAAGAAAAGTCGAAGAATGGATAAAATCGGGAGTTCGACAAAAAGTTGCAAAAAATAGTAAAAAGGCAATTTTCAACACTTAGAAAATATTTTGGCATTTTGAATCTTGATGAGCAGTCCACTTCAGCCCTGAT
This sequence comes from Vicia villosa, assembly GCF_029867415.1. Classification (NCBI taxonomy): domain Eukaryota; kingdom Viridiplantae; phylum Streptophyta; class Magnoliopsida; order Fabales; family Fabaceae; genus Vicia; species Vicia villosa. The sequence continues at coordinate 113,774,630 of NC_081182.1, read as the reverse complement.
TTACACGTGGCAAATGACATTTTTTGAAGAAACTTCCAACATCAAAGTTGTTCCTCTCATGGAGGAGAACAACTTTGTAGTTGGACACTTTTTCATTTGAAGCTTGTATGAAGAGTCAAAGTGTTCAGAAGTTGCTGGAAACTCATTTGAATCAAGTCACATTTCAGGTCACAAGTCAGGTCATGACCTGGCATTTTCACAAACACATGGCATGCCAAATCTCCAGCCGTTTTTTGAGCCCTACAAAAATGCCATGAATGCAAACTTGGTATCATTATTTTCCTTGCCATCTCCTCTATCCATTGAAACAAGAATGGGTACAATTGGACAAATATTGTGTGAGATACAAGCCTTCAAAGTGGTGCCCCAACCCTGACCAAATCCTGCAGGCAGCCAAGGCAGATTCTTAAGGCACACGCATACATTTCAGCAAACACATGGTGGGCCAAATGTCAATGCCTCTTTCTTCCTCCACAAGTCACTATCTTGAACAAGCTTGATTCTAAGTCACTCTTTGCCATGTCCTCTATCTACTGAGCCTAGTACCACCAATTTTGGACATGCATGGGGCAAGTTGCAAGGCTACAAAGTCACTCCTCTACCTAACTGCATTTCTGCCAAGGCCAGTGCACAAATTCAGGCCACACGCCTAGGCACTCAAGTGTTTTGAACCATCATGTTTGCACGCCCCTCACTCCATGTACAAACCTCGCCTCAATGAATCTCAAACACCAACATTGTTCCATTACACGCCCTCTTTACGGTGAACCCGAAGGTGAATCAAATAGTGAATTATAGCTTGAGATATATAGGAGCAAAGTAAGGGACATGGGCATGCATGGGACAAAGCCTTGGTATGAATCTCTGGTGCAAAGATAAGGCTGCAACATGCATTAAAGTGTATGGCCACCACCTCTTGCCATTAATGCCCATGCACTCATTGATTCCATAAAGGAGACGCAAGGCTTACTACAAATATACAAACTTGCTCACTAAGTTTGAAGAGGTTACACTACATTCACCTATCAAGGTCCCACACCAAAGAAAAGAGAAGAGAACTTGCTACAAGCTTTATCAGAGTCCCATATTCAAGAAAATCATTTCACTCACTTCACACTTGCCCTATATAAACAATCTTGCACACACTCACGAGTCTTCTCACTCTTCTTCTCATCTCAGAATCTCTTCTCTCCATACTCTCACGCTTTTTCATTCTCCACACCCTTCTCTCTCACTTCACACTCTCGTTCAAAGATCTCTCTCTTCACTCTCATCCCGTTTTCTCTCTATCTTTTCACTCCCTCCACCAAAACAGAAGTTTGTTACAAACTGTAACAAACTCTGATAGCCATAACCGTCGTCTCCACCAAGCTTCATCCATGGCGTTCATCTTTACCTCATGCACTAGCACGTCTTCATCGTCATCCTCAGTTTCTACCGTGGATTTCCTCACCTGAAAGCATCAAGAAGAGCACGCATATTTCCCTAAAGATTGCACCTATTCAACTAGCTTCTTGCACTCACGTCAACGAGAGACAAGGACCGGTTCGTAGCGACGGAGATCTTGCACCAGCTCTTGCAGATAAACCACTAGTAAGCTTTCTGAAATCTCCTCGCATATAGAAAATGAATAAGGTGCATGAATGTTCATCCATTTGAAGAACGAATCCGACTAGCATGAATCCTACCGTGTGCTGCATATGTGTGAGATTTGATATGCTTTTTATATGCTTCTTGTATTGTTTTGCTGATGAGATACCGGTTCGGTTACGTGATTAGATGCGTGTTTGTTTTCAAGTTTTACGCACGATTATGAACGTTTCACCGCCGTTAGCACGCGTTCAGGTGAAACGCCTTTGAGCCAGGGTCTTTTTATCATGTTCAGTTTGCATGCTAAGGGAAAATTTGATGGAAATTAAGGTCGGATCTGTGATCTCTATGGGATTCCGAGTTGATTGGTGTTAGTTTCGTTGATTTCTGGAAAAAACGAGTGGCTCCGCCGCCAGGCTAGTCGGAGAAGAAAGCCGTTGAGGGGAACCTCCGCCGCCTGTGTATTGCATGAGTTTTTTAGGACTTGCATACGTGGCAGCGAACGATTGGCTTGAGCCTCCCATTCTAATGGCTCTTTTGTCCATTCTCAATCATTAGCCGTTGAGTTGTCATGTTTTAATTGGTCTATGCATTAATTTTGTTTGTTTGTGACTTAAATCCCACTGCACCGATTGGTGTATGTTATTATGCCATGTTAGATATTTCCTTCATGTGTACCATGTGCTAGAGGAGATAGTTGCTGATTGAATAAAATATAGAATAAAATGAAATTAGAATGAGCTTTGTTGGGCCGCGTACATAGGTGTTCTCTTGGGCCTGGCGCAATAATGCTTACACCTCCCAGTTTTGGCCCGTTACTGCGCTGTGTATAATCCAGTTCATTCTGTTTTTTACTAATTCACCCCCTGCTGTTAATAAAAAAGGCAAATAAAAATAGTTTCATTTCTTTTATTCTTTTGCATGTTAATTCTTTTTCTGCTCAAATAAAAATGACAAAAATATTTTTCTACTCAATTAGAATTTTATGAGTACTTAGTTTTTTAGAATTGTAATAGTTAATTTTCTTTGTTTTTTGATTGGTTCTCGTGTTAAACAAATAGTTCTTGTTTAGTTTTAATTCAAAAAATAGTCTTAAAAATGAATAAAAATAGTTTTGTTTGTGAATATTTCCTTTAATAGTTTAGAGTCTTATTTCTATTATTTTTGTGATTTTTTAATACTTTGTGAAATACCTAGAATGCCCTTGGATGCTAAGGTTGACTTTGGTCAATTTGAACATTTCTTTCTTTAACCCCCTTAGATTTTAGTATAGATCATAAATAGGAATTAGAACAACTTAGATTAGAATTTAGAGATAGTTTCCTTCTTTCATTCTTTTCTTTTCAACTTTTAAAATACTTAATAAAAACCGATGAAGATCGTACCGTTGCTTTATTTCATGGTAGGAAAGAAATGATTGAGGCGTAGGCCTCGATGTATGTTCTTTCCTACTTAGCGGAGAAGAAATGATTGAGGTGTGAAACCTCGGTGTATTTCTTAACCGTTATTTAGAGAAACGATTGTGGCGTAGGCCTCGATGTGCATTCTCTAAATATTCATAAAAAACTCTTTTTGTATCTCTTTTACTTAGCGGAGAAGAAATGATTGAGGTGTGAAGCCTCGATGTATTTCTTAACCGTTATTTAGAGAAACGATTGTGGCGTAGGCCTCGATGTGCGTTCTCTAAATATTCAAAAACAAACAAAATCTTTTTGGTATGATCTAAGTCACAAATTAAAATCCCCATAAAAAACACCAACCAAAAACACATAAAACACTAATAAATGTTCAGATTTAAAACAAAGTAAGGAAGTGATGCGAAGCCTTGTAGTAGGTCTTCGTCATCATGGAATTACCCTTAAAAGATACAAACCAATCTCTTTTTTCTCCTTTCTAAGGGCAAGTTATCTCCGCTCCATTGCATCCTAGGCTGTCCCCTTGTGCAAGAGCGTGAGCGTTAACGCCGCCCAACTAAAAAACACAAAAACAAACAGAAAATCGTGAGCCGAGCTACGGTAACTCTGATTCCTGAAAAGGATACGTAGGCAGCGGGGTAGGGCCCGTGCGAGTACAATTCTTTATTTTCCCTACATTTTGCATTCATTTCGCATTTAGACATAGACATAGATATACACCCTTTAGATAGAAACAAACATAGGTGGATACCATCGAGTACGATGGGCGCGAGGGGTGCTAATACCTTCCCCTTGCGTAACCGACTCCCGTACCTTGATTCTCTGGTCGCAAGACCCTGTTCCTTCCTTTGTTAGGTTTTCTGATATTCCTTTCCCTTATGGGATAAATATATTGGTGGCGACTCTGTTCATTTTTCGCGAGCGTGCGACAGCACCAACTAAGAATTTATAGAAAATTGAATTTTGTTAAGAGTGGAGCCCGTAAATAGGCAATTGTTTTAAGATGCAATCCCTTGAAAGAGGTAATTACAAAAACGACAAAAATAAGAATGGCAACGCAATTGGGTTTCAACACTGCTATACTCCTTATGTCTATGATATCTCAGATACTTCGCCTTTGAAGGATAATGATTGGCTTGATTCCTCCCCTCATCAGTTGCTGTTGGGGAAAGAGTCCTCGGATCGTAGTTCTTTTGCTTTATTTGTTTTCGTTATTTTAAATAAAATCCCTTATTTTTGCCTGGATCGCCCTTTACGGGTTTTCAATCCACCGGGATGGTTGTGTATATTTTTTTGTGCCCCTAGTTTTTTCTGAACCGCCCTTTGCGGGTTTTCGATCCATCGGGACGCTCATTTTTGCCTAGGTTGCTCTTTCGAGTTTTCAACCTAGCGAGCTTGTATATAAAATTTTTTTTTACTGCGTCTGAGTTTAATTGTTGTAACCAATATGCATTGTTCGTTGTTGTAAGTATTGAAGCTCCCGATGAAGGTCTTCTTGGTATGAAAAGCCTTTCGTGGTTGAGCCTTTATTCTCCGTGCGTATCTAATCGAGGTAGTAAAGTCTTATCCAACATCAAGTTGTCTTTTGTATTCGAGGGTTCTTTTGTAAAAGGTTTTCTCCCATTGTTCTTGATATAATTTCCCCTGACATAAGATAACTAAGTGTTTTCTTTTGATGAGTTTTGCCTTTGATCGAGTCGTGCCTGCGCCAATTTGGATTCTCCAAGCTCAATTTTTGTGAGTACTCATGGTGATTGAATTTTCTTGAGTACTGTTTTATGCCAATAAAGAGAACCACGGTTGCCCCCATTTTCTGAAGTGTATTATGTTATACCAAACCGTGCCCCAAGGATTTGTAGAAGAAGTTGTCTTCGTGTCTTCATAGTTATTCTTGATTTGATTATATCCACGAGTGAGAATATAGGGTATCGGGATGTGCTATCTACCCGTACTTTGATGTGAGGTAATAGACAATCATATTTGTTTTAAAGTTTCGATAATCCTCACGTATACAGACTTGGTCGTCTTCCTTTAATATTTGTTATTTGTTGTGGATATTTTGTAACTACTAGAAGACTTGTGTTGAATTGTGAGACTTCTCCTTGAGTGTAATGTTTGATTCTGTTAAGCTTTGTGTAATTAGTGGGCAATCTTCTTCGGGTGTCAATTTTGTTTGCCCCAGTACTAGGGTCAGGGCATGGCATGTTTTGATATAACCAAGTGAAACATGTTTGTACATTTGGGCGGACATTCATCCTTATCTAAAGCACCTCTGTTGTAACCTCCTTCTTGTTTTCCTTAGTGCTAAGGTTGACTACCTCGATCGCTTCTTGGTGTGGTTGTATTGTCTTTGACTCATATGTTAGCTAACTTTTCAAGGAGTTCACAATCTTCCTCACCATCCCCTTCGGCTTGGTTAATCAGAGGATCATGGTCATACAAGACGATAGCAGCATTGTTACCAATTGATTTAGGAGAAGATATAACATTTGTTTATTTTAATGAATGAGAAATGTATATGAAAATATTGCCATTTTGAAAAGAAAGGGACTGAAATAAAAATGATCTTAAATTGAATGCAAACACGTCTTTTATTAAGAATAAACAAAGTTTTAAAACAACGTGGGTGCCCTTATGAGTTACCACTAAGCTTTGGGCAAAGCATAGGGATTTGAAATCAACAAAAATGATTTAAAAAGAAATAGATCTCTGGGATCTCCATGGTAACCCAATTTTTTGAGTTTCTTCATTTGGAGAACTTTTGATGACGAGACTATATAGCCATTTATTATCAAGCAATGCTGGATAGTTGCGCTTGAACTGGGTAGTAATGAGAACCTTTTGGATAATTGAAAACGGCCTTATTCGATCTTTGTGGTTGTACTACCTTTATGGATGCGGTAGTGTATACCATGCTTGTCTTTATGGGATGTTTAAAAACTTGCCCCATTATATTTTTTTTGTGTGACAGTTTATGGTTTATCCTTCCCTACCGGATTTTCTCTAGATCATCGAGACTGCCTTTGGTATGTTGCTAGGTTTCACAAAGATATTATCCACTATTATCAATGGTCATTGATCTCCCCTATGAACTGCACCTCTTGACTTGGGGTTGATAGCGATTTCCCCTGTGTATCCTTGGTATGCCAACGTAATAACCTGTCTCAACAGGAACGTAGGATATAAGTGATCATGTCTTTGTTATAAGGTCCACTTCTTGAGATGGGGAACCTTGAATGCTATCCAAGTTTGTGGTGCTTAGCCTCCATGTTATGCCTCATTAAGGTAAGCTTAGACATCGTATTTAGAAATGCCCCATTGTCAATCAAAGCCTTTAGTATGTGGACGCTCCCACCTTTGTTCAAAAGTGTAGAGCCTTGATTATGAATCTTCTTTGTGGAAGCAATTGTATCAGCCTAGAGATTCCCTTGAGATTGTATTTGTTATTACTCCAGAAAACAATGATATTTTTGATTGCATGGATGGAACTTGAGGATTTCCACCAATGTATGTTGAGACACAAGGCTTCGGGAGAGACGATATGCTTGAGATCTTTGAAAGTGCTTTGGTCAAATCCTTCGTATTATCTTTTGACACTTGGCATAGTTTTAATGATTAATCTCCTTGTGCATTTTTTTTGGGTTCCGTCGTCATTTTGCCTTTAGCTAAGGCCTCCAAGTGATTGCATTTTATAGGAGCAAGAATCATATACACAACGGCGACGCGTCGTGCCCCTTATTGTTGATGATGACAGGCTCTTTGATTTATTGGAGGTGATCTTTGTAGTCTTGACCCCCTTGACGTAGGTAGTGGGGATATCCCCCCACAATATACACTTTCTAACATCTTTGAGGAGACGGAGTTGACGTGGTGACTTCCTCTTTATCAATGCAATGATCCAAACGAGAAAATATACCTTCTTTCTTTTTTTTGAAAAAGATTTTTGAAATGCATATGCATGTTAAAAAGAAATTTTTCTTCATTTATTGTCTTATCCACAGGAAACTTCTTTCATCATTCTTTACATTTATATTTTTTTTTAGGTCTTTATTTTTTTAATGGTGAGCATCTCAAGAACATAATATATTGAAACAAAAGTAATTTTTATTGAATGAATAAGAACACAATAATCATCCACTTGGGAATACAACCAAAACAAATACTGAATGTGAAAAGCAGAAACAAATTACTGAATAGGAAAAACATAAGCAAATTGCTGAATACGAAATAAAAAAGGGAAACTAAAAACTCCTAACGGCGTTTATGAATCTCCGCCCTAAAATTGTCAACCATCTCTCTACAAAGCTTGAGGAAATTTTCGACTTCTTTTGGAAGAAGGGTCATTGTAGCTTCAGCTTCTTTCAAACTTCTTGGGATATCATCGATGAGGTTGTTCGCCAAGAAGGCGAGCTTTTCATGCCTGTCCATATACATCATGTAATCTTAGTAAAGAGTCGGGATTATGATTCTATTATCCTCCCCAGTTCGGGCCATGATCTCATATTGTCCTTCCCAATATTCTTTTTCAGCCCTTATCGTTTCATATTGGTCTACTAGCGCATAGAATTCTTTCCGGAAGTCTTCTAATTCTTGAACCACTTCTTCATTATTTTTCATTTGTTGGGTAAGACTCCCTTCAATTTCCATTCTATAGACCTGTTCCCCCATCTCAGATTCTTGGCTTTCGCGAAGTCTAGTGGCGAGGTCTTGGATTTTATCCTCTTGATCTCGAGCTTTGCCAATCAACTCTTGGATTTGTGCTTCTAGATCTATTTCAATTGTCCTCTTGTCTTTCAATGCTTGGGTATACCAACCCCTTAGTTTTTCATTCTCCAGATTAACATCTTTTATTTGTTGATTGTGGGAATCGAGGTTAAAGTTTGCACTTATGAATCCATCAGTTGCCCGCTTCCTTTTGAGCCTCTCTTTGTCCACCTGCTCGTTATTTTTTTGAATCTGTTCTTCTTTCTTCTTAAGCTCATATTGTAGCTGATTTTTCTCGTAATTAAGGTCATAGAGATCATGCTCTAGCCCTTCTTTTTCTCTCTGAGCTTTTTCAAGGGAGGCCTTTAGTTCTTTCACTTCTTCCACTGACATAGGAAGCGGGTCTGGTACATCTGACTTATACGTTGGATCAATATCAAATGGTAACTTGTTGATTTGGACCCTGTTTATAACCCACTGAGTATAGGCTTCTCTGGCCACAGCATTATTCTTACTATACTCTTTTTTATGCACTTTGCCCCAAGCTCGAATGATACTCTGAAGTATCTTTAGATCCTTTTTACCCATGTCATGAAGCAACAACTGTTTCAACTCTTCTTCGGAAGGTTTATCTTCTAAAGGATGCCCAAGTTGACGTAAAGCCAAAGAGGGGTTATAGTTGATACACCCCTTTGTTCCAATCAACGGTATATTAGGAAATGTTCCACATTTATAAGCAATTTTTCTGATATCCAACCTTCTAGCATACCACAGTATAGAGTCAGCATTAAGAGCCCTCAATTTTTGAGCCCATCCATGTTTATCCAAGTTCGGAATCAAATAATCATCCTTATAAAGATGAGACATGAACCAAGAAAATAACAAAGGAATGCAACAGCGCAGTGCACCTCTTCCCTTTTCATAACGTGCATTGATGGCATAATACACGTCAGCCAGCAAAGTTGGAGTAGGATCTACGTTCAACACTTTTACAGCCCAAAATACGTTGATGGCGGCGGGGTCAACATAATCAGCATCATTTGGAAACAGAACCAATCCAAAAATCAACAACGCCAAGCAATCCTCACAAGCCTCCCATTCTTGTTCTTTTGCAAAGGCGAGAGCCATATCTTCCAAATATTGTCCTTTTACTCCTTGAACGTTTCCCTTTGTTTTATAATTAGGCACAAAATTAGTATACGATATTCCCAATGCCTTAGCTAAATCCTCAACCTTAGTAGTTTGACCAATTCCCACATAGACATCCTTTTTGATTTTGGAGAATCCCAAAATCCTATCAAATTCTTCCAATGTAGGCGCTAGTTGAAAGTTTTGAAAAGTAAAACATCTCAATGGCACATCATAAAACTGGATAAGGGCAGTAATAGCATCTATTTTCACATTCTCACTAAGTAAGTCAAGGATTTTTCCGTATTAACGAACAAAGCTCTTTACGGACTTGTTGGGTAATTCCTTCCTAATTTGCTTCATCTTTGTCAAATCTGGAAACATGACACTGATATGGATAGTCGGTTTCTTTTCTTGATTCATTTTTTTATGCTCACCAAAACCTTTCCCTTTTTTATATTCTTTTTTTTTTTTGAAGAATTCCTGTGAATAAGACATAAAAAAAATGAATATTTTAAAATTTAAATGCATGCATGTATGATAATGTAACTTGGGGGTGGGATGATGATAAGGGTATCCTTAATAGGTAGGTTCATAAGTTCGTTCTAAGGATATTCTACCCTCCCCACTCAGGGTGGATTTACTAAGGGTATCGTGGATGACGCTATAGGGAAAGGCACAGGGTCCTCCCTTAAGCGGAGCCTCTTTGTAGACTGAGACGTATCTCATAGGTCATACAAGATCTCACCATGATGTTTTATTTTTGGTACAAAGAGTCATTGGTCAAATCCTAAGTCCTGACTCCAAGAGAGGCGAGCCCTCTTGAGACATTTCTCAGAATTTGACCGACTCTAGGCGAAGTTGTCGCAAAGACTCGTAGGGATGTTAAACCCCTTTGGCCAATTGACAATCCTTCTCTTAATGGTTCTCACTTTATTCGAAATATGATCCCACCAACAAAATATATATATGAAAAACAAATAAATAACAAAATAACAAATAAAACAATATAATAAATAAAACACAATAGGAAAAATAAACGCAAAAATAATAAAAATCCCAACAGAAAACCTAGACCTAAAGGTAGGGAATACTCTATTTTATTTGTCCCCAGCAGAGTCGCCAGCTGTAGCAACCGGCTTAAAAATTTTAGAGTCGCCACCATTATTTTTATCCTAAGGGATGGGAATTAAATGGATAACCCTATATTTTTTAGAGATTCTAAGTTCGTGAGTTAATTAAATAAAGGGAAGGTGTTAGGCACCCTTTATTTCCCATGTACTCAAGGGGACCCCCTCTAGATCTAGGTTTTTTAAGGTTTCGAAAGCATTATTTTCATATTTATAAAAGAAACAGGATTTATTTATTTATTAGGGGACTCGCTTCAATTTTCGATTGAATGCCTACGTATCTCCTTATGGAGAATCAGAGTCCCAATTCGTAGTTCGGGTTTGGTTTGTGTTTTTTATAGGATTGTATAATTACTTTTGAATTCTCCTTTGAATTTCGTCCGATTTTAAAAAATAAGGTAATTGTGGGCGTAGTTCGAAGTTTAGTAAAGAAACAATTGTACAATCCTTTTTTATGAAATTAATATTGATTTGGTATTAGTAACAGTTTTAGATGTTTTGAGATTTTTTATTTAATGTACTTAAGGTAACTAAAGTAAAATTTAGCAAGAATACATAAAGAATTTATATTAAAAGTTAGTAAAATAAAAGGTTTAATATCCAAAAAAATTATATAAATTTATCTAAAGTGATGATTTTTATAAATTATACTAAATAAATAAATGTTATGATAAAAATAAAAAAAGTTAGAATTTTTAAATAAAATAGATTAAATAATTTAAATAATTAAGTGACACGGGGGTATTAAATTAGAATCAGAGGTGTGTTAGAACATATAATTAGGCCCAGATGTAAACCTGAACCCAATAAGATAGGAGGGGTGTATTTTACACTACTTTTGTAAAAAAGAGTGAGATCGGGGGTGTAAAAAACATTAGGCCAGGCCCACACAACTAACACCTTGATCCGTTCGGATCAGGTGTAGGGAGTAACACGCGTTATGGTGTGCTTGCATAATTTGGTATGTTTGATATAATCAAACGGCTCCCAAGGTCTAGCCTCGGGGCCATTGATCTAAAAGGACCGTTGGGATTCAAGTTAATAAAAAGGTGTACATTAAGGGAATAACACATGATCTCGTGACATAAAAACATGGGGAATATTATTTCATTCCATTTTTATTTCATTTTATCGTGACTTTCTCTTTCTCCTTCCCTTTCTCTCTCGTTCTCTTTCGTTCTTCCTTGTTCTACCCTCATAACACAACCCAGAAAAACTCAAATCAAAGGAACCATAAACCCGACAGTCCAAACCCCAAATCATCCTTCATATCGCAAGAAAACCCAATCAAACCCAAATTCCACAACAATCAAACATCAAATTTCAAAAAATATGACCATAAAAGCTAAGTTTCGGATTACCTTGCCTTGCCGTGATTCTCTGAGTTGTTCCTCTTCCGATTTCCGATTTCCTCCTTCTGATCTCGTCTTTTTCGCTATTCGTTCCAGGTGTTGAAGGCGGCAGCGGAACGAGAGAGTGGATCGACAGTGATTTGGGGTTTCAGACGTGAAACCCAAATCGTAAACGGTGGCAGGTTTCTTTGAAGCTTTAGATTTAGGGTTCACTCGAGATTCTTCTACTCCTTCTGAATTTTTCTCGTTTTTTTTTTTGGGTTAATTTTTCGGTCTTTTTTTTCTATGTGATTTTTTCGTTTAATTTTTTTTGGTCCCTTTTTCGGTTGTTTAGGTTTTCGTTTTGTAGAGTTTTTAGATTATTGAATTAGGAAATAATCCTTTAAGAGCTTTGATTCAGAAATTGATGAAAGTAATTACTGTGTTGATCCGATTCGATTTTGATTCCAATTGTTTCTGCATTTACAGATTTTGGTTTAAAATTTCGAATTTGTTCTTGTAAGCCTTGATTTGGACATTGATTGAATATTGATTGTAAAAATATTTTCCTTTGATTCAATTAAAAGTTGTGTTTAATTCCTTTTCTGATTTTTGCTTAGAATTAGTTTGAAGTTAGATTAGGGTTTGTGTTTGGTTATGGGGGCGCCGTTTGGAGAAGGAGATGAACAGGGCTAGTTGACTTAGTCAATTATTCCTAAATGTTAATAATAAAAAAAATGTATATAAAACCTATGTTATATTAATTATTAATTAAGTAAATAATTTTTACTACTCATGAATCTATTAATTTTAATAATAATAACCAAATAATAATAAATTTTAATAAATAGTAATAGTAAAAATGATTATTGATATATGATAAAAAATAAAATAAAAATTTTGTATTTATACAAAGCATATAATAGTAAAAATGATTATTGATATATGATAAAAAAAATAAAATAAAAAATTTGTATTTATACAAAGCATATTTGATGCCGTAAGTGTAGTACAAAATGGTTAATAGTATAATACAATGATAGTGCATAATGATAGTGCAATTAAATTGTTAATACCGACAACAATGGTTAATTAATAATAATAATAATTAATATAATAATAATTAATGTAATTTCTTAATAATAGAAATAATTAATATAATGTTACAATATTAGTGGTAACTTTTATAGTTGAAAAAGTCATCCTTATTTACACATTTTTTTTTTATGTTGGCTTATTATTATGAAAATAAAACAAAAAATCTAGCCTAAAAATAAGGATAATAAGCGCCCCCTTTATACTAAATTTTGACCATTTTTTAATTAATATTTAATATTCAAATTGATTAGATTTAGGAAATTAGATTGTTTTAATTTGAAAAGGTAAGGTCATAGTTTCTATTTTTTTTTTTTATTAACTCTAATTGGGTCCAAATATTTTTCTACAAAAAGAAACCCCCATCTTTTGAATTGAATATCTTAGAGAATGGGCTTACTAATTTAAATGTTAAGCCCACTAGTTCAATAGATACTCCATTTTTCTTTTGAGGTTTACAAGAGAATGAATCAAAATGTTAAGCCCAATAACACCCATAATTTGAATACATCCCTTATAAATTAATTTTAAAATAAGGTCACTATATTAAAATAAATAGGGTAAATTTTGGGGTATGACAGTTTCCCAAAAAAAACAAGACAGACATATGCATTGCATCTCATGAATTCATTATTAAACATATTTTGCTACATAATTTCAAATGTTAGCATCAGGAAGAATTTGCACAGGATACGACTAATGACTAAAAGTCATCTCGACAGACGAAACCACTTCATTAACAATAACTCTTACACCTGACTCAATTAGAAGTCAACGTATACAAGGGGCATGACGCAGTTTATCCAGTCAATACGGGGCAATCAGGTCAAGATTCCGAGAATCTCTAAAAAATGCCAATCGATCTGGGGGCAACCAAGTCAAGATTCCGAGAATCTCTCAAGAATGCCAAAAAATCAGGGGCAAGCACCTAAGTGGGTCTGAAGCTACCTCCCGATCAGTCAGGGGCATCATACTAAGTACTAGAGGCATGTCACCCATAGTACATGTAACGCCCTGATATTTACTTATTTATTTAATTAAATACTTTTGAATTATTTTTGGGATTTGTTGGAAATATTTATTTAAGTTGGCATGTTGAATTAATCGGATTAATTTAGTTGAGTAAGTGGTAGAAAATAATATTAGAAATAAGACTAGATATAGAATTGGCTTATTTTATGGTGTCATGAAGTAAAAGTGGGGTGTAGGTATTAGGTCCAACTGGTTTATTAGAAAAATAGAATAATAGAGTTATTATAAGAGAATGGGAAGAATAGAATTAGGTTTTTAGTGCTGTCAGAAGAAAGAAACATAAAGGTTGGAGAAGAGAAAAGAGGAACGTAGAATTTGGGAAAGAGAGAAAGCTGCCGAAAAACCTAAGGGGAGCGATCTAAGAAAGGAGAGTGAGGTGGAATTTCAACGGCAAGAAAACTCAACGAACGATTTCGAGGTAAGGGGGAGAATAACTTTTAATAAAAATGGCTTATGCATGACGGGTACGATAGAGGAGTCCTTAACCTCCAATAGAAATGATAATTTTGATGAATTTTATGTTTTTGTTTTTATTTTGATAGTATGATTGTGACCAAAAGATTTATCCTAAAATTCTTTTAATGTGATTCTTGAGTTTGATGTGTCGATCTAATTTGTAATGATATATTATATATGTCAATTGAATTATACTACTGTGCAATTGTGCGACTGTACTATTTCTTGAATTTTTTCCTCACACTTTTCGTGAGAGTGGCGTTCGTTCTCGCACTTTGATGGAACTAAAAGCAGCTTATATAGCATGGTAAATACATCTTAGTTTTTCATGGAACCTAAGTCTTTCATCAATAACTAATTACTAAAGAGAGGTAGATTAATCAACAAATAAATATAGATGACACCTTAGTTGATAAACATATATTATATTAGTTGGTTCTAAATGCTGCATCGCCATGTTTTCATAGATGAAACAAATTGGAATGTCCTGTAGCGTCGAGTTAATTTGAAAATCTTATTTCAAGTTTATTGATATATAATATTTTTTATATAATTAATAATAATAATTTGATGTTATTAATATAATTTTTAGGAGTTTTGAGTTAGAGATAAGTATTTGGATTATTTGACTAACTTAAGTTATTTTAAATCTTGTTAGAGTTGTCAATAAGATTGTTAGAGTTGTCAGTAGGGTTGTCAGCGTTTCTTCCGAGTTGTTTAGAGTTAAATCTAATGAGACCTATAATTAAAATTGAAGATACTTGACCCTTTAGAATTGTTTTATTATTACTTGAGTCAGGCCATTAGCCAATTGAGTTCATAAGAGTTACCTTTATATGTAAGAGTTGTCAGTAGAGTATTTTTGAGTACTTTAGAGTTATTTTGGAGTCGTAGGAATTACGGTAGAATTGTTTAGAGTTCCTTGGGAACTCTGTTGAGTTATAATTATATATTGTTATAGCTTTTTATGAGTTAATAATATAGAATAAATTAATGAAAATATTTTGTTGAGATGTTTTGAATTCATAAAAATGTTATTTTTGATTCTTTTGAGTTTTTGAGACTGTTGGCTACTCTTGGACAGCGTTAAGGGTTGCTTGGAGTGATTTAAAGGATTAAAATTAATTTCGATTGATTTTATTAATTTTGACGAGAGATGATTATGTATAGAAAAATGTTGATGTTGTGCATGATTATTATGCTTTCTAATTGAATACTTGTTGATTTTATAAGTATATTATGGTGGTTGACTAATGGTGAGTATGTGATGTTGAATGATATTAAAGTTGTTGTTGTGTTGTTGGATAATAGTTCGAGTGGGGTGAACTATTATCGTGGGTCAATGCATGTTGTTTACTGTCGGGAGAAGACTTTAAATCTTATGTTGTTGTTGCATTGATGTGTTTTGACATGCATTCATGATGTCGTTGTTGTTGGTGAAAGAGGCGAGTTGCAATCCGAGCAGGGTGGATTGGTGACTTGTCACGAATCCGAGCAGGGTGGATTCGGGGTTCGAGCAGGGTGAACCCGATTCCCAAGTGAACCAATTTTTAATGATATGGTACCACATGCATATGCATAGAGTTGCATAGACGAGTTGAATTACATAACGAGTCATGTGTATATTTGTTGAATTATAATTATTGAGTTGTGATTGATTGGTG
Organism: Vicia villosa; assembly: GCF_029867415.1. Classification (NCBI taxonomy): domain Eukaryota; kingdom Viridiplantae; phylum Streptophyta; class Magnoliopsida; order Fabales; family Fabaceae; genus Vicia; species Vicia villosa. Next base: position 113,759,085 of record NC_081182.1, on the reverse strand, counting down.
TGTTGGGTGCAAGAGTGTAATTGATACACTCTGATTGAGATTATGTAGAATATATTATGTGTTGATATCCTACCTTGTAGTATTTGCCTTTGATTATTGATTGTGATTTCTCACCCCTTCTGTTTGAATGTTACCTCTACGTGGGTAACGCGCAGGTGACAAGGAATCGAGTAGCTGAGGTATGGAGCGATGCCTAGTATTGCATAGTTCGAGTCGGGTTCTGCTCTGATATGTAACACTGGGGGACGAACGCTTGTTTTTGCAATTCTTTTATTATGATTCGTTTTCGGGCAGTTTTTTTAGAGGATTATGAACTCTCCTTGATTGTGTTGAAACTGTTGGTACTTCCGTCCTTTTTAAAGATGATAATTACTATGCATTAGTTATTTTTGTTGTGTTAATAAAGTGAAGTTGAACAATAATATGATTTTGATGTCGGTTCATCCGTGCTAATGTGTTATGTATCTTTATTTAAACATCTGAGCATAAGTTTGTGAAAAGTTGATGATGTAGCATCCCATTATTTGTTTGATTAAATTTTTAATCACTCTGATTATTTATTTAAATTTACGATGGGGAAATGGGGTGTTACAGTACACATCTCATAAGGTCTTCACAAGGCGAATCTCTCCAAAGTCCCTACTAGCAGGGGCAAAGCTGTGCAAAGCCTGTTTTGACACATCAACCAACACTCATTGGTGTGTCTCAATCAATATAAATCCAAGAATGGCAGTTACTATAATACTGGGGGCAACGTTCAAGACATCCATGCCTTCCCACAGAGCCAGTGTCACAGGAACATATCCCCACAGAGTAATCATTAAGAAGATATCTTCAAATGTTCTCGTGCCAACAAAGACTTGGTTCCTCAACAGAGTTTACATCTTCTGCCGGTTCCCCGACACTTTTCTCTTCCCCAAACGGGTTTATTCATCTCTCTTTACCCCCAGTCAGGGTGTGTCGCGTGAAAAAATCGGGATGAGACACCTGATGCCTTCTTTGGGCTCGAGTGCTCAAGAAAATGATTTTGTTTTTTTGTCACGACCAAACTTTTTATTATTTCCAAAGTAGGAAAAGGAAAAAAGTTTCAATAACCTTAAAAGATATGCAAAGGAAATAACGCAAAATTAAAAGCAATGCAAAATGGGGAGAGATCTTGGGTAAGAGGGTTGGTTATACGAAGGGAAGGTATTAGCACCCAACGTATCTATAGTACTCTATAGGTTTCTTTGTTATGTTTTTCTGTTTATTTCATTCTATTCTATTGGGGAGGTTCTGTTGTGAGATAGGTGGGACCTAAGGTGTTTGTTTGATTATGCTCGCAAAGATCATCGCAATCTTCTGCATACATATCCCTTAGAGGGAATCAGAGCATTTGTAGCTCGGGGTCTACGGGTGCTAAGGTTTGAGTGGTTTGAGGGAGAAGTTTTGCTCGCCAAGGATACGACCTTGTGCCTACGTATTCTCAAAGGGATGTTGAGAAAGTCAGAGCAATCGTAGTTCCCACTTATGCTAGTGGAAGCAAAGGATAAGAGACAAATGTCATCTAAATGCTCGATGTATCTAATCTATATCATCACATACATCTGTTTGTTTTTTGTTTGAAATCTTTTCATTATAAGACCTGGGCTGTGCCACTTATGGTGCTTAGAATGATAAAGATGATTTTTGTTTAGCCAGCCTTGTGGCAAAAACAAGTTTGATTAGCCAGCCTTGTGGCAAAAACTTTTGATAAGTCAGCCTTGTGACAAAAAGTTTTGATTAATCAGCCAGCCTTGTGGCAAAAGTTTTGATAAGCCAGCCTTTTGGCAAAAACTTTGATTAATCAGCCAGCCTTGTGGCAAAAGGGTTTGATTGATTAGCCAGCCTTGTGGCAAAAAAGAAGTTTGATTGATTGATTGTTTGTGATGATATAGAAGAGATACTCCTATCATAGAGATGATATATGTCTAATCTCCTAGGGTATTTGATTTGGATATTGGGATGCTTATAAGAAGCCCGTGGGTCCTTGTACGAAGCCCAAGAGGAGGCTATCCGAGGGTCCTTGCATTGTAAGCCCAAGAGGAGGCTATGGGAGGGACAATCGAGGGTCCTTGCATTGTAAGCCCAAGAGGAGGCTATGGAAGGGACAAGTCGTTTGTATGAAGCCCAAAAGGAGGCATGGTATAGTTGGTTTGAGCTCTTAGAGCGATTTCACCGGGAAACCATACTCTTTGTCCTAACCTAAACTAAGGGAGATTCTTTGCACGAAGCCCAATAGGAGGCTATGGGGAACCTAGTGTTGTACTAAGTTGAACAAGTATATATAACATGATCACAAATATGAACAAGTACGAACAAATATGAACAAGTACATGAACAAATATGAACAAGTATGAACAATTATATATGACAAGGTGTGTGTGTACAATGGAGTTTATGAAGGAAATATACCTGCAAGGATGATTAGTTTATGTACACGGGGGCTCGGGACTTATACTCGGGGAGAGGCCCATTGAGTTTATTCATGGCTATGTAAATGTATATTTACAAAAGGGCTTGGGACTTATACCTTGAGGGAGGCCCACGAAGATTTTGAAGAAAACCCTAATTTTTGATCTTGTTATTCGGGGGTTTAAATCAAATTGATCGCGGTATAAAAAGATAGGTGTATATACAATGAAAACCCTAATTTTATACAAAGGAATGGGACTTATACCATAAGGGATGCCCATGTTTTATTTTATAAAACATGGTTGATTGTTTTGTTAAAAAGACACGAGGTTTATTGTTTTGAAGAACTTTGATCGTTTGTTGAAAAACAGTTTGAATTTTGACAAAAGTCAACTTAATTAAGATAAAAACAAATTTTATGCTTAATTAAGACCTAAGAGATTAGGGTTTGATCACAAAAATAATTACAAGTGATTAAGTTTGAAAAAAAACAAATGAAAAACAATATTTAAAGTATTAAAAAACACTTAAAAACATGTCATTTTAAACCTAATAAAAATGTATTAAATAAATATTATTTTTGTGATTTTTTTGGATATTCATAAAATATGTATATTAAATAAAGAGTGTACAAAAAATGAAGTGAAAATGAATTGATTTGATTGGTTAATGAATTGATTGAAGTTGTTAAGAAAAATGAAGAAAAATAGTGGTTAAAAAAAGGTTTTGGTCCCTAAGGGTGTTGAACCCACGGACCTGGAAGTCACCACTCAAAACAAAAGCCAACTGAGCCACGCTTGTGGCTTGTAACATACACGCGTTGGATCAATTATATTTAAAATCAAGAATTTGAATTTTTCAAACCAAATCTGGCGCCAAGAACACAACCCTAACTGATTTTTGAAAATCTTTGAAACTGGATTGTTTGGATCAAGTGAATAGCCTATCTTGCTCGATTTTTCATAAGGAACATGATGGTACCATTTAATTTCATTTATTTTCACTCTAAGCTCATTGATTTTCTGGAAATCGTGAAGAACCCTAATATGACAAATCATTGTGAAATCGTGTTTGATCATGATATGATGCAATTGATTGAGGGTTATCATTCAGTGATGGTGCAGAAACAAGATGGCAAAGCAATATTTCGTTTAGGATGCATGTATGATGGAGTTTGAAGTTCAAAGCACTTACCTTAAAAACTTGCAAAACTGGAGATTGAGTTCGTGCCTGGAGGTGTTACAGATGTTGTTCCTTGATTTGGACAGCTTCAATGGACCTTATGGAAGGTGTTTGAATGCTTGGAATGAACTGAATTCACCTGAGTGTGGCCATGGTACCCAATCTGCAGTTTCTTGGAGTGAGGATCGAATTTGATGATGTAGGTGTTTCAGGTTGATGATGAGTGTTTGGATCATTCATATGAAGTGTATTGATGATGTTTGAAGTGTTACTTTGGACAGATATGAACTAGAATGAGAATTGGCATGATGAGGTTCAATATGTGTTCATATGGTGGTTGAAGAGTGATTCTGAGATATAGGGTGTTTTGGGGTGTGTGAATGGATCAAACACATCCCATATGATGTTTATGAGTTGTTAGAACCATCACTTTGGCCATAACTTCAATGGTTTGAAGGTTGAGTTTTCTACCTCTTTGAAAACTATGAAACTTGCAATTCAAGAAAGAAAGAGAAAACCTATGCTTTGTGAGATTTTGGTGTGATTTTGAATGGAGTTTGGACCTCTATTTATAGGCCAAAAGTTCTGAATGCAAGACTATACAAGTTGATCTTTCTTTGGTGACTTGGCTTAAGAGATAAAATGGAATCTTTTACATTAAATGCTTAAGGTTAAAATGGCTAACCATGGTTAAAATCTTCCAAGCTTCTTATCTCTTTCTATTCTGATCACAAACCAGAAATATCTTCCAATTATTGCTTGTTTATGTCATTGCTTGCATCATAAGGTAAAATAGTTCATAACTTTGTGAAAAATGACTTGAAATTTCAAGTGAAATGATCACTAATGGCAAAATTCAAAACCATAGCTATGCTCCATATTTTTTCATGCTCTTGGACATTTTGGAAAGCTCTTGTTATGTACTTCAAAATCCTAGTTGAAAGTTTCTTCAAGACCTTTAAGGAAATGGGTGAAAAAGATCCATGAACTTTGAAGAAAATGAGGTTTTAAGTGAATTTTTCGAAAGATACCAACTTTGAAGCTCCATATCTCTTAAATGGTTGATCTTATGGAAGAAAATTATATGTGACAAAGTTGTTCATTGGATCAAAATATACAACTTTCATGTTGGAAGTTTTTTTCAGTTTGTAGGTGAAATTTTGAGATATTCCCTTCCAAAGTTTGGAAAAAACCATTGAAAACACTTAGAAAATTTTCTAAGTATGAAAAGTCAAACTTTTGACTTTTTGATTCTTGATTGCTTTTCTTGATTTTCCTTGATCAAATGACTTCAAATATCATATATTGATTATTCAAAACTTCAAAAGTCATGGTTGACCAAATTTTCCAAAAAGTCAATGGTGATCTTGTACAGTTGACTTTTTCAGGTAAACCGCGTTTCTGGAGATTTCAGATGAATCAAGCTATCCTCACCAAATGAATGGTATGAATGGATCACATTGAGTTATTGGAGGACCTTGAGCCATGTTTTAAGTTGTGGCACCATGTCCTGATTAAAAAGTCAGTTGTTCAGATGAATTAGGTCAAAACCCTAATTGTCGACCAGATGAAATTAATGACTGTGGATCTTGAATTGAGATACAACTTCCATTGGATATTGTCATAGGGATTATTTGAAGATGATTGAACACTTTGATTGATGCCCTGGAGCCTTTTAGGGTTTCCCAAATGTGATCCCTGATTTCAGTCCCTGATAGTTCAAAACCCTAGTCTGATGACTTGAAATTTCACTGTTGATCAATCCTTGTGTGGGAAATGTCTTGATAAAATGGATTAGGTCAAGATGATGCATTTGAGGTCTTGAGGTCATGTCCCAAGCCATTAGATCAAATCTTGAGCAAAAGTTAGGAGTATGCTGTCTTCAGTCAAAACCCTAATTTGGTTGATTAAAAGCCTTTGAGCTTGTTGAAATGAATCTTTGAGGACCAAATGTTGATTGTTGATGAAGATAGTTCATTTGAGATGAAGGGAGAACAAAACCCTAGTTGGTTGTTGCTTGTACTGATGAGTGATTTCTTGATTAAACCCTGCTAAGCACAAGTAACAAACACAAGCTATGCAATTTGTTAGAGATGCAAATGATGCATATGCAGATGATATGAGGTGGTATCTTAGGTCAAAAATTGGGGTATGACAGGGTGCATCAAAGATCAATCATTCAAATCGCTTTCATCCCCAAGCAGAAATCATAAATCCCCAGCTGAGCATCTTCAAGACAAGATCAAACATCAAAATCACAACAATACGGAGATTTATTTTCTCAAAACACTCAAAACAGCATCAGTCATACATCATATACATCACATACATATTCATACATTGCATACATTACTTCACGATATACATACGGGTTTCTCATTTATTTTGAGAGACTCGTCATATAATACATGCATCATGACATTGCATAAAGACTAACTGTACCTATTTTAGAATACAGGTACAAACAGATAAACAAAATCTCCAATCTTCAAAGATCTAATTCTATCATCACGAACGGTGTAGACACGATCATCTCTCCAAGATCTAATTCAGTTACTACGAACGGTACTGACACAGTCAACTCTCAAAGATCTAATTCTATCATCACGGACGGTGTAGACACGATCATCTCTCCAAGATCTAATTCAGTTACTATGAACGGTACTGACACGTTCAACTCTCAAAGATCTAATTCTATCATCACGAACGGTGTAGACACGATCATCTTTCCAAGATCTAATTAAGTTACTACGAATGGTGTTGACTCGATCAACATTCAAAGATCTAATTATATCATCACGAACGGTGTAGACACGATCATCTTTCCAAGATCTAATTCAGTTACTACAAACGGTGCTGACACGATCAACATTCAAAGATCTAATTCTATCATCACGAACTGTGTAGACACGATCAACCTCCAACAAACACTTCTCAATACATCTGAGCTCAGATATAGCCTAACGTACGGCTCATTTTGGTACTTCTCAATACAAAGGATCCAGTCTAACGTACGACTTATCCTAGGATATAACCTGACGTACGGTGTATTCGGACAACTACCAACACAGGGGACCTGGTCTAACGTACGACCTATCCTACAGCCTAACGTACGGCTTATCCAGACATTTATCAATGCAGTCGGACCCAGTCTAACGTATGATTCGTCCTAAAGTACAGCCTAACGTACGGCTTACTTATCCAGACATTTATCAACGCAAATTGGATCCAGTCTAACGTACGACCCATCCTACAGCCTAACGTACGGCTTTCCAGACATCTATCGATGCAATTGGACCTAGTCTAACGTATGACTCTTCCTAAAGAACAGCCTAACGTACGGCTTACTTTGACACTTATCAATACAGTGGATTCAGTCTAACGTATGACTCATTCTAAGTATATCCTTAAGATACAGTCTAATGTACGACGTATTCTGACTCTCAAGTCTATCAAAGTGGATGGCATCCTTGAGCCCATCTCAATCAAGTCTCTCAATATCCAGATGGCATCTTTAAGCCCATCCCTGATAACTTTCGGTCAACACATGGATGGCATCTTTAAGCCCATCTCCAGAAAAGGTTCCTAAATCAGCAAGGGCAAATTTCTTGGTATTCTAGTGTTCAATCCTCTTCCACCTTCAGATTCCGACAGGCACACAGGCCAATCTACATCTTCAGGTTTAAGAAGATTGAACAGGGGCAACTGTCATACCCCAAAATTTGCCCACCATATTCAAATATTCAAATAATTTCAAAATTGGATTTTTTATAAAATTTTGAGGTCATTCACATTGACGTCTTGAATTTTATAAATATTCGATTTTAAGTCTATTTTAAAATATAATAATTTATTCTTAAATTATTTATATATTAATAAATAGCAAAATGTTTTCCCATGCTTCATACACTTTCAATTGGCTTTTATTTCAAACAAATAATATAGCGCAATTGGTAAGGAGGTAAGGCTTGCGAGTACAAAGTCTCGGGTTCGAATCCCACTTATAACACTTTTTCTTTTATTTGTTTCTAACTATAGTTTTAATTTTATTTTCATTTATATTAAAAAATCACAAAAAAATCATTTTTTTATCATTTTATTTTTAATTTTCGTATTAATTAAATATGCATTTTTTAAAGGGTTAATACCACTTTACCCCCCTGCCATATAGACGTGTTTTGCTTTATCCCCCTCTAAAAAAAGAACTTATTGGACAGACCTTGCCAAATAAAGATTCCAAAAAATTTGACCCTAGATCAAAATTCCAAGAGAATCTGCATACGTGCCATGCGCATGTGGAATTTTTTTATTTTTAATTTCCACGTGGAATTTTGTTTTTTATATCTATTTTTTTAATTATTTTTTTTTAAAATTTTTTCCATTTTTTATTGTTTTTTTTATTTATTTTTATTATATATAAATCCGCAGGTATTGTCAAATCCGCAAGTATTGTCAAATCCGCAGGTATTGTCAAATCCGCAGGTATTTTCAAATCCGCAGGTATTTTTAAATCCGTAGGTAAATCCGCAGGTATTTTTAAATCTGCGGGTATTGTCAAATTCGCAGGTAAATCCGCAGGTATTTTTAAAGGTAAATCCGTAGGTAAATCCGCAAGTAAATTCGTAGGTAAATCCGCAGGTATTGTCAAATCCGTAGGTAAATCCACAGGTATTTTTAAATTCGCAGGTAAATCCGCAGGTATTGTCAAATTTGCAGGTATTTTTAAAGGTAAATCCCCAAGTATTTTTAAATCCGTAGGTAAATCCGCAAGTAAATCCGTAGGTAAATCCACAGGTATTTTTAAATTCGTAGGTAAATTCGGAAGTAAATCCGCAGGTATTGTCAAATATTTTTTAAAAACGTAAAAAAAAAATTAAATAAAAAAAAATTAAAAAAAAAAATTAAAAAAAATAATTTCCACGTGGCAGTGCTGACTGTGCCACATCGCTTATGTGTTGTACAGTCATCACTACCAAAAATGCCATGTAGGCAAGATTCTAAGAATCTTGGCCAAAAAAATTGATCAGGGTCAAATTTGATGGAATCTTTATTTGGCAAGGTTTGTACAATAAGTTTTTTTTAGAGGGGGGTAAAGCAAAACACGTCTATATGGCAGGGGGTAAAGTGGTATTACCCTTTTTTAAAATAAGCAATTTTAACTTTTTATGCATTTTAGTCAAAAAATCACCAAAAATCATAAAATATTCAAAAAAATCCAAAAAAGAAGTTTTTAATCTTATTTGTCCTATTTTTAGCACTTTTTATAACTTAGGGAACAAGTCAATCTTATTAAATTAGTTTGATTTAATTTTTTATTAGAATTAAAACAAATTGATTTTTGGGCTTTGATTTGGTCCATGGTTTTACTATAATTATTTTTCTTCTAACCTAATTCATGATGATAAATAGGACTAACAATTCTAACCCTCTCTCTCTCTCTCTCTCTCTCTCTCTCTCTCTCTCACAAACACAAAAAATATTTTCTCCTACTTCTCCTTCTTCAGGGTTGTAATTCCGGCTGCAGCACAATAATAAATTTTCCAGCCTATCAGTCAAATTCTGAAACTACTGTTTCTATTTGCTCCGAATTTTTTCCAGAAGTTCATAATAAATTTTTTCCAGCCTATCGCAAATTCCTCTTTTTTGTATTTTATTTGATTAAATTTCTATTTTCATATTTTCAAAAAAATCTACAAAAATTTGTAGTTTCGTGTTCTTATTTTATTTGATTTATAATCAGGTTTTTATATTTTTTTGATTTTATTTTAATCACTTTTCTATTTTTCCATTTGTTTTCTTAACTGTAACATTGTGTTGGTTTATGAACAGGTTTTCTATGGATTGACCAAGTGGATGGTACCCCAATTGTTTTTTTGGCCAAAAACCTTTTGGTATTTGGCCAAATCAAGGTTATTCATATTTGGCCAAAAACCTTTGGTATTTGGCCAAATCAAGGTTATTCATATTTGGCCAAAAACCTTTTGGTTTTTGGCCAAATCAAGGTTATTAGTAATTTTGGCCATAATTTAATTTTCTAAACCCCAATTCTTTTTTTATCTTATATTATTATTATTATACTATTAATATTATTATTCGTATTATTAACATTATTACTACTACCTTTTTTGCAGGTACTTCCTTTGGCCATTAACCCTGTTTTGGCCAAACACTTTGTTGACCACTTTCCCATAATGCACCCTCAAGGATTGCCACATCAAATCTCAGCCTCTTCCTTTTGGTTCTATTTTCTTCCTTTTTTTTCTTTTCCTTTAATTAACCCTCTTTTATTATTAATATTTAATTATAAACCAAGACTTTAAATTTTCTCCCTTAGGTAGATGTTGTCCATTTTCATGAATTAGGGTTAGGAGTTTATCACATTCTTTATTTTTTAGGCTAGTAATTATTTTTAGGTTAGTAATTATTTTTAGGCTAATTAATTTATTTTTAGGCTAATCAATTTATTTTTAGGCTAATAATTACTTTAGGCTAATTAATTTATTTTTAGGCTAATAATTATTTTTAGGCTAATTAATTTAAATTTAGATTAAACAATTTAGATTAATTAGGTTCATTTAATCAATTGACTTTCCCTTGCCATGTTACTTTAGTGCAGTTAGGCTTAGTAATTACTGGTAGGTGTTGCCCATTAACCATAGATTTAGGTTTTTCCCCATAATTCTTTTAAAACACTAATTTTCTTTATTTTGCCCTCTTATTTTACTTTATTATTTATAATTTCGCCTTTATTTGTTTACTTTACTATTATTACTGTAGTGTCTTGCAGGGTTATCATCTACTTAATTATTTCTTGTGGTTTTCCCGCAAGTTTTTGCCATATTATGTAACTGCTCATAGGATGTAATAGTTTAATTAGGATTTTATTTTCCTGCCTTTATTTTTCTGCCCACAGGTGTTTATTGTAATAGATTTAGGATTTTATTTTCCTGCCTTTATTTTTCTGCCCACAGGTGTTTATTGTAATAGCGTAGGACCTGTTAATTCTGCTTTTATACTGCGTGGTTAGTAATCTAGGGAGTGACAAGCCTGCTAATAAATTTAGTTTGCCTAAATTATAAGATAAATATAACTGAATTGAATCACCTGATTGTGACACACACACACCTTTAGGGTAACCTCTTTTTGTTGCCTTGTTGCCTGTTGCCTTTTTATTATTATGATTCTAAAATAGTCAAGTCCCTCGATTCCGAGGATACCTAAAGCAAATGTTGCCCTCAGTTCATAATCATCATAAGATCATATGTCCCTTCGAAGTTGCCTTAACGAAAATGATCTTGTCCCTCGATGTTGCCTCGATTTAAATGATGATTGTCCCAATTGCTAAGGTATCCTCGCCTGTTGCCTAAATGACTATTATATCCTTCCCTAAAGACTACCTACCTCTACATGGTAGGGACAGTTTTATGGTGAACGATATTTCCTCGGTGACCCTTAACATCTAATGAAAGGACTCCCTACCCTCTTTATGGTATGGATAACTCTTTCAAACTGAAAAGCTGAAAGAATAAAATCTTAAAATTAGGGTAGTTGCTACTAATTGCTTGCTCTGATTTAAATTCAAAATTACTTTTCACACCCTTTTTCAAATCAATTTAAAAAGGCTACGCTTATTTACAAGCTAAAGTCGTTATTCAAAAATATTTTCTAATCACATACTACACTTCAAACATTTCAAACAATTCAAAAGTGAGCTAAGCAATTAAGAGCCCATGGATAACCATGGATACAAAGGGTGCTTTAAACCTTCCCTTTGTATAACCTACCCCTCGAACTCAAATTCTTTTTAAAAGGTATTTTCCTGTTCTTTTAGCCTTTCCAATTGGATAAAATAAAAGTCGGTGGCAACTCTTGCTTACCGCGACATTTCATTAAATTCAATTCACCGTATTACAGTGTGCACGCGTAAGAGAGAGAGGGAGAGAGAGAGAGAGAGAGAGAGAGAGAGAGAGAGTGTGTGTGTGTGTGTTTATGTACACGCGCGTATGTGTTTGTCTGTGTGCATGAGATTTATCCATAAAGTTTTCAAAAATTCCCTTATGTCTTTTTATAATACATTGATCATTTAAAAGTGAAACGGTCATACCAGTTTCACACTTCCTCTCTTTCACAACTATGAAGTTTTAAATCTTGAAATCAGTATGTTTGACTTTAGAACCACAAAAACATTGAGTCTTCTTGATGAGGCCTGGCATGTCTTCATGTTGATTACCATGATTTAAGAGTTTCAAAGTTTAAACCAAAAATGTTCCTTGAAACCTAAGTATTCACTTGAAATTGTTGGACTATAGTTTTGACTTTAAACGAATATCTGGTAACTTGATATAGAAGGATAACGAGATATACCATCTTGTGGATATTTGAACTCTTCAACTATTTTCAGAGATTGCTTGACTTCAAGTTTTGTCATTCTAAAAATAAGCAACTACTAGCTGACCTACAGCTTTTCTATCCATAAGTTTCACCACTTTAGATCCCTTTTTTACTATACTTGCAAGCACATAGACCAATAGGAGTATAGTGTAGTTTTAAATGCTCTAAAAATCAAGAAAGTAAGAACTATGAATGAGTGGTTTATGGCTTAAAAGATATCTTACAAGGTTCTCCAATCTCTCTAGTTTTAAAGTCATAATTTTAAGGCTTTAATACCAAAAACCCTTGAGGGATGGGTGACTCTCTAGTTAGTTATGGACAAATCATGGCAGATTTCAACCTTGAAAAAATAAACTTACTTTCTGATTTCCATATGGCCCATGATACCTAGGTGAATAATCAAGCTACGCCCAAAAATGTTGTCTATGAAGGTTCAAAGAAACACAAGAAAGGGGGTTTGAATTGGGTAGCAAGATTTAAAGCTTTTTTAACACCCAAACACACAAAACCGGATAAAGAACACAAGATTTTATCCTTTTTCACAATTAACTAGGATACCTCCAATCTACCCCACCTAGGTGATTTTTCCCTATCAATGACACACTAGTCAAAAACTTCTTGAGGCTCTTGACTAAATTTTTAGTCCCTCAAAGAAAATAATTGGCGCAGTTAAATTACAAGGTTTGTGTTTACAAGAGCTTCTTGAAAAGCTAATACACACGGTTACAAATTACAATACAACAAGATTTATAAATAATTAATGTTATAAAGCTTTCAACAAAATAACAACTTTATTCTTTGTGTTGATACTCGACTTTTTGTTTCTTAGTGTTTTTGTCGAATTGTTTTGTATATGAGTTCGAAGTTGTTCGTTCACGTTCATTGTTTTTTTGTTCTTCTTTACTTTTTCCATGGCTTGAAGCACTCATTTATATAGATGAGAGATATATTCGTTGAAGAGAAAAGTTAGAAATTCATAGTCCGCAGCTTCTTTGAAGACATTGAGTAGTATAGTTGTAAAGTGGCGGTAGCAGGACAATGGAAGGTCAGGATGAGACATATTAAAAAAGTTGGTACTAAGAAACAGTCCTTTGTTAAATCTCACAGAGTTGAGTAAATGATGATTATTTGTATTATTTATTATTTTCACACTATCTCTCTCCAAAGTAATCTTCCCGAGTTCAGAGGGATTTAGATATAGTGTGGTAAATCTTAATCAAAGTCTAGAGTTACTATCTTTTTCTTCACATCTAACTTATTGAGTCATAGGCTTTTGATATAATTATATGAATCTTGATTAGAGTATGTCTTCAGTGCTTGAGAAATGTTTAGTCTTCATATTCTTGAATAATCAGAGTCAATTTGGATATTTTCCATTGGTAGATGACTTGACAATTGTAGAAGCATATTTGTCGTTGTAACCACTTTACTGCATTCTTCATCAGTTCAAAGTGCATTTAAATTCCAGAGTTCGAAGATGCTTTGTTCAGAGTCTAGAACTTTACTTGTCCAAAGTCCACAACATGCATGCTCAAAGTCCAAAGTCTATAATTGAAATATACACACTTTAAAAAACCATTATAAGAAAAATTATTCTTCATACAAGTTTACTTTTTATCATAAGAACTTCAAGGATTAGTTAATGAACCAAACTTATTCCAACAATCCCTGCCTTTTTGACGATGACAATATCATGTATTTTGATGAACAATTTCTCTTTGATAAATGCATAGTAGTTAAAAACATTGGAGTTAAGTTTGTAAGCTCCCCCTTAATTTAAAACTTATTAAAGTTTTCAACTTCAACAGAGTGAGGTTTGCAAGCTCCCCTTGAGAATATTATCGAAAATTTTCATGACTACTTCAGGTTGAGGTTTGCAAGGTCCCCCTAAGAGTTAGAAAATGTTAATAGTCTAGAAAATTTTAATTAGATGAAAGTGTCTAGTTTATCAACAATAGATGCACAATACTTTAAAACATCATAGTCAGGTTTGCAAGCTCCCTCTGAGCTTAAACTTATTAAAATCTCAAATTCATTAGATTGAGGTTTGTAAGCTCCTTTTAAGAATTATAAAACTTTAATTAGAGTAAATGTGCCATCCATCAGACTATGTGCTTGTTAAGATTTATTAGAGTGTATGCATGCATAATGTCTTCAGAGAAAATATGGATATTGCAATCAGATTGAGATTTTCCTGCATATAAAAGTTTCCACAAAATAGTTCGAATATATGTGTTCTATTTTCGGAAACAGATTTATCAAAATCATTACTCTTTTCTCCCCATTTGTCATCAATAAAAAAGAATGTATATTAAGAGGCATGATTGAGTGAAAAGGATAAATAATGAACTAGAAAGATAAATATTTTTCATTGATCATTGAAATAAGACGAGTATAGTAAACAAAGAATATAAAAACCAAGAGATTAACAAGATGATAATGATGAACTGAGACGACAACAACCAATAATTAATCAACAACAACTTATCCAAGATACTCAAACATTTTACATTCTTCCTCATCTAGGGAATTATCATGCCTTTGCCTTCTCACTTGATTAACTATCTTAGTCCTTATGAAAAGCTTAGATAGAAATCTTCCATATGGAATGAAAAAGGATGTCTTCCTTCTAGAGGCCTCGATTGTCTCTTTAAAATAATAAAAGATTGTTGAGGGAAGATAAATGTAAACATTATATAGCGGGAAGTACAGGAAATGTTTGTCCTCATAGGTCAGGAAATGTTTGCACTCTTAGCTCAGAAATTGATGCCAAACTCTCGACTCTGGACGAAGAGTCGATGTATAGTTGATCATATCAAGATTGTTGTAGATACTGTCAATCAGAGACGTATAGAAGGAGTTTTTGAACCTATTATGTTTTATATTTGACCCTCTCCTTGCAACCAACTGCAGAAATATTGGCGGTATGAGTTATCGTGATTGGAAATCCGTAAATAAAAGATCCTATCTCTATTCCATTATTCCCAATAGAAGCATAAACACATTATTCTTTTACAATATTCAGGTAAATGGGAGAATTTAGCATATTAAAATATTCTACCCACCTTTGTTTGAGGACTGTACTCAATAGATCAAATCCTTAAAGTTTCAACTCATAGATGTTGATAGTCTTTTCGTTTATCATGAAAAGAAGTTTTTCATCACCAACAAAGCTTTTGGAGGGAATTTTGAATGGATGATAGAAACACTGAAGAAGAGAATATGATTGAAGAAAAGTGAAAGCGAATAAATAAGAGAGCGAGAGAAGAGAAGGAAAGAAGACCGCCTTTTTTAAAACATCCATGATTAATAACAATAACACACTAATGACTAATGACTTAGGAGAGAGAAATAATAATGATTCCATCAGTTTCCAAGACATAGAGTGGCCTAAAAATCTTATCAAATATTTGATATATGCATGTATGATTGTTGTCATACTTCAAAGTCTCAACAATTAAAACATGACTTTTACTTTTCCTCCGATTTTAGTCATTAGATTATTTCAAAAGAGAACTTGACTAAGATCAAATCCGAGAATAATAACTTCTATCTCCAAAAGAATAACTATCCAGACTTCATTTTCCATAGTCTTATATTACATCATCAGAGGCAAAAAATATTTTCTCATTCTTGACATAATCCCATGTTAAGATTTTTCAAGATAAAAACAAAATGGTCCTATACAAGAGATTTTTCAAGATTTTTCAGGTTGGTCTCCAGCATAGTCAGCATCACAATAACCTACTAACTTGTATTATTTTGATTTTCTATATACCAAACCAAGGTTAGTAGTTCCTTTCAGATATCTAAAGATTCTTTTAACAGTTGTTAAATGAGACTCTTTAGGATCTGATTGGAATCTGGCACATAAGCATACACTATATAGAATGTCATGTCTAGAAGAAGTCAATACAAAAGAGAATAAATCACACCTCTAAATAACTTTTGTTCTTCCTTCTTACATGCTTCATCCATATCAAGAATACACGTTGTATGCATTGAAGTCTTAGCAGTTTTATATTCTGATAAGTCAAACTTTTTCAGAAGCTCCTTTGTGTATTTGCTTTGATGAATATATGTTCCTTCTGGAATTTGATTGATCTTTATCCCCATAAATAACTTTAGCTCAACCATCAAACATATTTTGAATTCTACATGTATAGACTTAAAAAATTTCTTGTAGAGTGAGGCATTAGCATAACCAAATGTAATATCATCCACATAAATTTGAACAACTAGAATATCATTTTTAAATGAATTTCAAAATAGTGTTGTATCGGCCATTCATCTAGTAAAATCTATTCTTACAAGAAAGTTGCTTGATCTTTTATACCATGCTCCGAGAGCCTGTTTCAAACCATACAATTATTTCTTTAATTTATAAACAAATTCAAGGTTTTGATGGTATTCAAAATCGGGTGGTTGATGCACATAAACTTCTTTTGTTATATAATCATTCAAGAATGCACTCTTGAGATTAATTTGATATAAAATAATGCCATGATTAACACAAGACATATATATTCTAATCTAGCCAGTGGTGCAAAAGTTTCAGTATAGTCAATTCCTTCATGTTGATTATAGTCTTGCGCAACCAGTCTGACTTTAATTCTCCATCACATCGGGAGATACGTAGGAGAAATATTCAACATCTTGTCAAGCACCCTAATAAAAAAAACAATATTCCCTCTTTATTTATTTTTGTAAGTATGTCATAATATTAGAAGAAATCAAAATACTTTAAGCTAACACTCATATTTGCAAAATTTACTAAACGGTTCTTGTGGGATACAAAGGATGTCACAGGGTGCTAATACATTCCCTGCGCCTAACCAAATCTTAAATCTGAATTTGGTTGCGACGACCATATTTTGTTCTTTAAAGCTTTTATCAATGTTTCCCTTTTGAAAATAAAACTTTGGTGGCGACTCTTCTTGTATTTCTAGCATTCGTACGCTCGTGTATTTTTCGCGCTACGACACTAACCATTGCAGGAACACAAGTTGCATAAATACATCATTGATTTCTTAAGAGGGAGATATCAAAGTAAAGGGGAAACCTTTGTAAAGAACTAACTTCAAATGATTCAATAAGAACTAGTTGTAATCATCAAGAAGAGGGAGATTGTAAATACAAGCTTCTAACATTATCTTATGTTTGATGGTGACAAAAGATTAGCTCAAATGCATTATCAAAGAAGAGAAAATATCATAGTTTCAAAGAAATCGTTTATCTCAAAGCTTCATACTAAAGTAATCTTTAAAGACAATGGAAATGGATGAATTGATCTTAAGAAAAAGTTACAAACTGTGATTATGCTTTGTATATCACTTTATAAGCTCGAAACAAATTGCATTCGTCATATCTAATTATCTGTGCATATTTTAAAATTATTTGGAATAGAACTATGATGTTATAAGCTGGAATTCAGCATTTTCAAACAGCCGTAACAAATTACACAAAACTTGTACTAGGTTACAGAAGATTGGAGTAGTGGTTAATCTAATACCCATTACATTGATCTCTATACTTAAACTTGAATCATTGAATGCGTTCATGGGGATGAAACTTCAACAGGTAATCTTCATAACTTGCAAAGAATAATATACAAATTTTGTGGGAGTGTTGGTATTTAATCATTATATTATGTTGTGTTTGTGTTTAATTTAAGTGCTTTTGGATGTATAATTTCATTACCACATTGAATTTAAGATAGACTTTCTTTTAGTTTTAAGTTCTATTTTTAAGCACCTAGGATCAGTGCTTTGAACCTCAAACGAAATGTATATAATCTTCGCTACACAGGCAATGTAATAAATGACATCATGAAAAGTTAGAACTTATCACCTCGGTGATTTAAAAAACAAGGGAAAAAGTGGCACTGGTCATGTGTTTGATCCCTAGCAACTACATTTTTTGAATTTTCAAAATTGCGCTACTTTTTACCTCGATTTTTTACAATAACTGAAGGGTAAAGTCCTATTTACAAAATTTTAATTTTAACCTGTATTTTTACATTTTAATCCGTAGAGCACTATTTTTTTTGGACAAATTCTAAATCTTCCTCATCATCATCAACAACAACACCTATAACAACAAGAAAAACAAAACCAATAGAATCCTTAAACATTAAATATCACAACAACAAGAACAACAAAAACAACAACAACAAAATCCATGGAATTTTTAAATGTTAAATCTCAACAACAACAACAACAACAACAACAACAACAACAACAACAAATAAAAAAATCAATAGAACAACAAAGTAACAACAACAACAATAACAAAATTCATGGAATCTTTAAACATTAAATCTCAACAATATCAACAACAACGACAAATAAACAAATTAATAGAATTGTTAAATAATAAATTTCTAAAAGAACAACAACAACAATATTAAACATTTTACATGATACAACTACAACTAACATTGAATAAATTTAACAAGGAATTACTAGATAAATGATTACCTTAAGAAATTAACCTTGAAATATTTTTCTTCTCTTGCTTTCATTATCAATTTTTCAATATGTTAAGTTTAAAATTCAACACTTTGCATCCAAGATGCATCGTTGTGGCACTCGCATTTTGATTGGCTAGGGAGAGTTTTATGTGGATCACTAATGTTTCACGTGGAGTGATGAATTGACAATGTTTTGACCATTATTACTTTATAAATGGATGGCAATCATTCCTTACTTAATTTTTTCATCAAATTGGTCTTAATTTTAAAAAAATATATATACGCTACTTTACTCCTTGATTTTTATTTTCAATCCCCAGCAACTGAATTTGTTTTATTTTCAAAATTGAGATACTTGTTACATTGGTTATTAACAAACACCAAGGGGGGTAAAGTCTTGTAAAAAAAATAAAAAAAATTACAAAATCTGTACAGAAGAAGTATTTAAATCTAGGCAAAACCTGATACGCGTATCATACGCGTCAATACGCGTATCAACTGGCCCTTACGCGTATGATACGCAGCTGGTTTGTGAGCAAAAATATGATTTCGCGTAATAGATCACGTATGGTGACTATTACGCGTACCTTACACGTAATGCTCCTGATACGCGTAAGGCCTGCTGCGTACTGCTTCCTGTTACGCGTATGATACGCAAACCACCAGAGTTCCCATCTTTTTATTGTCTGTTACGCGTAACACAGGTCCGTTACGTGTACTGACAGTAAAGCCAATTTTTTTTCTTTTTTTTATTATTGTTTTTAAAAAACAAAATAACAGTTTGAGGGTGATAAGGAGTGGCCACTTTGCTGCCCAGTCTTTCCGAGAAGCACTAACAGTTTTCTCCAATATCTGCTTTATTTGTCTGTTCGAGACTTCAACTTGACCACTTGTTTGAGGGTGATAAGGAGTGGCCACTTTGTGCTTTACATTGTATCTTTTGAGGAGACCTTCCATCAATTTGTTAAGAAAGTGAGTCCCTTCATCACTAATCAGAGCCCTTGGTACTCCAAACCTGGAGAAGATGTTGTTCTTGAGGAAATTTACCACTACTTTGGCATCATTTGTGGGCAGTGCTACAGCTTCTACCCATTTGGACACATAATCTACTGCCACCAAGATGTAATTCTTTCCAAAAGATGGTGGAAATGGGCCCATGAAATCTATTCCCCATACATCAAATAATTCCACTTCAAGCATAGAATTTTGGGGCATCTGATTCCTTTTTGAAATGTTACCTGTTCTCTGGCACCTGTCACACCTCTTTACCAGGAAGTGAGCATCTTTGAACAAGGTTGGCCAGTATAGTCCCGATTGGAGGACCTTTGCTGCAGTTCTATATCCACTAAAGTGCCCTCCATATTCAGAATTGTGACATGCTTCAAGGATATCTCTTTGTTCATTCTCTGGAAGGCATCTCTTGATTAAACCATCCACCCCCTTTTTATATAGGAATGGGTCATCCCACAGATAAAACCTGCAATCATGAAGAAACTTTTTCTTTTTGTTAAAGTCAAAATCATCAGGTATCATTCCACCTACCAAATAGTTTGCATAATCAGCAAACCTTGGGACATCAACGATTGCCAAGATTTGCTCATCGACAAAAGTGTCCCTAATCGGGTATTTCTCCTCAGTTTCTGCGATTGGAGACATACAAGATAAGTGATCTGCAACTGTGTTTTCACATCCCTTCTTGTCCCTGATCTCTAAATCAAATTCCTGAAGAAGGAGTATCCATCTGAGGAGCCTTGGTTTAGATTCTTGCTTAGCAAATAAATACTTCAAAGCAGCATGGTCAGTGTAAACAATAACTTTTGATCCTAGTAAATAGGATCTAAATTTATCAAAAGCATATACCACCGCCAACAACTCCTTTTCTGTAGTTGTGTAATTCATTTGGGCTGGATTCAATACATGACTGGCATAATATATAACATGCAACAATTTACCTTTTCTTTGTCCTAACACAACTCCCACTGTAATGTCACTTGCATCACACATTATTTCAAATGGTAAGGACCAATTAGGGGCTATAACAATAGGTGCAGAACTTAACTTACTCTTTAGAGTTTCAAAAGCTGCCATACACTCACTATTAAAATCAAACAACTTGTCTTTTACAAGCAGATTAGTGAGAGGTTTAGCAACTTTTGAGAAATCTCTTATGAACCTGCAATAGAAACCTGTATGTCCTAAGAAACTTCTTACTCCTTTTTCATTAACAGGCAGAGGAAGGTTTTCTATCACCTCCACTTTTGCTTTGTCCACTTCAATTCCTTTATGAGAAATCTTGTGACCAAGCACTATTCCTTCTTGCACCATAAAATGACACTTTTCCCAATTAAGAATAAGGTCAGTGTCCTGACACCTTTTCAACACAAGAGAGAGGTTAGTTAAACACGTATCAAAAGAGGAACCAAAAACGGAAAAATCATCCATAAACACTTCCATATGCTTTTCAAGCATATCGGCGAATATAGATGTCATACATCTCTGGAATGTATCAGGAGCATTACATAACCCAAAGGCATCCTTCTATAAGCAAAGATACCATATGGGCATGTAAAAGCGGTTTTTTCTTGGTCTTCCGGTGCTACTGCTATTTGATTGTACCCTGAATATCCATCTAGAAAGCAATAGTACTCATGACATGCAAGCCTCTCTAACATCTGATCAATAAACGGGAGAGGAAAATGATCTTTCCTTGTTGCTGTGTTGAGCCTCCTGTAATCAATACATACTCTCCAACCTGTCACTGTTCTGGTTGGTATGAGTTCATCTTTTTAATTTAGAACCACAGTTGTTCCACCTTTCTTTGGTACAACATGTACCGGACTTACCCATGAGCTATCTGAAATCGGATAAATCAAACCTGCATCCAGTAATTTTACCACCTCTTTTCTTACAACTTCTTTCATTGCAGGATTCAATCGCCTTTGGGGCTGAACCACTGGTTTTTGGTCATCCTCCATCAGTATTTTCTGCATGCATACTGTGGGGCTGATTCCTTTCAAGTCCCCAATGCTCCATCCCATGACACTCTTGTATTTCTTCAGTACCTGCACTAATTTTCCTCTTCTTTTTCTTTCAGCATAGCACTTATTATAGCAGGACAATTATCACCAGATTCTAAAAATACATACTTTAAATTTTCTGGTAATTGTTTCAGTTCTACCTTACTACCTGTTTTACCTTTTTTTTCCTGTAGTTTCCTCTGATGCTCTTAAATCCTCCCACCGGTATGGTTTTGATTTCAACAAAGACGGTTGTGTATCAAACATGGCTAGCACTTCTTTTTCGCTCTCATCTTCATTATTCTCCATATCTTGGATTGATAAGCTAAGAACTCGCTCTAAAGGTAACTTTGGCGTCTTCAAAGGATTTTCACTTCCGAAAATCTGATCAATCACCTCCACTCTTTGGCTTGTACCAACATCTTCTTTATACTTCATAGTTTCTCTCACATCAATCTTCAATTTTTCATCATAGACTTTCAGAGTCAAAGTGCCTTCCTCTATGTCTATCATAACTCTCATAGTCTCCAAAAATGGTCTACCAAGAATGAGAGGGATTTCTTCATCCTCAGGCATATCTAGAATAACAAAATTAACTGGGAAAACGAACTTGTCAATTTTGACAAGAACATCGTCTACTATTCCATATGGCTTTTTCATTGAATGATCTGCGAACTGAAGTGTCATACTTGTATCTTGCACTCTACCTATCCCCAGTTTTTTGTAGATGGACAGTGGCATCAAACTAACACTTGCCCCTAAATCAATCAGCGCTTTTTTAAAGGATCTATCCCCAATAGTGCATGGAATAGTAACAGAACCTCTGTCTTTGTTCTTCACTGGAATTTTCAAACCCTGCAAAATAGCACTACAAGTTTCGGTTAAAACCACAGAGTCAGTATCAACAGTTCTCTTTTTTGAAATAATATCCTTCATAAACTTCGCATAACTAGGCATCTGCTCCAATGCCTCCAGGAATGGGATGTTTAGTTCAAGCTTTTTGAACAACTCCAAGATTTTTTCAAAGTTCTTTTCTTGTTGTCCTTTCTTTTTGTTTCTAGTTGGAAATGGGAGCTTTATCACAGGTTTGGGTTCCATGACTTTTTCCTTCACCTTCTGAGATTCACTAATTTCTTCTTTCTCAATCTCTGTTTCCTTGATCTCCAAATCCACTTCAATTAATTGATCCTCTTTTTCACCTTCTTTGAAATAAAAGAGTATATAATATATTTCAAAAAACAAATACAACCAGGCGATCAAGAAGATCCTGCCTTACCTAAAACAACTATAACATGAGCAAAGCAAGTTTGTCCCTATGTTTGGGTTTCATCCACCCTCTTTGAATTATCATATCAACAATTTTCCTAGCAACACTATCAGTATTATCAACATTATCTCTATAAAAAATATTGGTATTTCTGTATATCCACAAACCATAAACAGTTTCAGCTATTGAGAGCTTAAGCATGTTCTGCATAAAACCCTTCCCACGCGTATTACTAGTTAGCCAAGTGATTTCCTCCAGCCAGTTACAAGGTATATGCCTCACTTGGAGCCATTGAAGCACATTCTTCCAGACAGCAGAGCAGATTCTACACTCAATTAAGAGATGGTTAAAATCTTCAGGGGCATCATTGCAAAAGCTACAAAGCTCACTATGCAGAATCCCGATTCTTTTGAGCCTGACTTTAGTGGCCAAGCGATCCTGACAAGCCAACCATAAGCATACTACAGCTCTAGGCCTCGCTTGATTGTGCTGAATCAGACTACTCCAGTTCACAGTAGGAACAGCAGGGACCAGCTTCTCATACATTCTTTTCATGGAGAATTTGCCTATGTTCTGCATCATCTGCCATGTTTGCTGATGTTCTTGGACATCACTTCTTCTATCAAAGATAGCTTTCATGATCCAGGTACAGTTGGATGGAATAGGAGCATTCCATATAGAGTTCCTCTTCAGGTAGTAAAAGTGCACCCACTTAACCCATAGATTGTCCATCTTATTGGCAATATTCCAGAGGCATTTGAGCAAAGCAACCTGGTTCCAAATGCCCATATTGATAATATCCATGCCTCCTTGTTTGATGGGTCTACAGACCTGCTGCCAAGCAACAGGGCTTTTCCTCCCTTTGTCTTTACCTGTCCACACAAATGCTCTGCAGATAGCCTCAATCTTATGGATGACTGCTTTAGGCAAGGGAAAGCACATCATCCAATATTGAGTAGTGGCCAGGAATATACTCTTGACCAGAAGCATTCTACCAGCAATGCTCAGTAGCTTGTGAGACCAGTGCTTGATTCTATTAGTAATCTTGTCAATAAGAGGCATATAGTGAATTAAGTGCAACTTTTTACTGGATAATGGAACACCTAGATACCTGACAGGTAGGTTACCAACTCCAAATTGGGTCTGCAGCTTGATTCTTTCAATGACCTCCATATCCATGCTACCACAAAACAATTGACACTTCTGAGGGTTTACATTTAGACCTGTAGAATCAGAGAAAGTTTTAAAGGCCTTCAGCATACAGTTCACAGAATTATAGTCACCTCTACTAAAAAGTAGAACATCATCAGCAAATGCCAAGTGTGTTATGCCAAGTTTCTCACACTTGCTATGAAAATGGAAATCAGGATCACTCTTCATCTTAGCCATAATTCTCTGCAAGTATTCCATGATGATAACAAACAGCAAGGGGGAGATGGGGTCCCCTTGCCTCACACCTCTTTTAGCTTCCAGGAGATCAGAATATTCACCATTTATATTGAATCTATAGCTGACTGTGGAAGAACCAAGCAAGATCCAATCAATGAAAATCTTAGGAAAGCCAAGTTCATAAAGTATACACTCAAGGGACTTCCAATCCACCATGTCATAGGCTTTCTGAATATCCAATTGCAGCATGCATTTAGGAGTTCCTTCCTTCCTTGAGTAGCCCTTCAATAACTCAGTAGCAAGCAGAATATGATTATGGATTTGCTGCCCTGGTATGAAAGCAGCTTGGCTAGGGTGAATAATCTCAGTGAGGATCTTACTTAACCTATTAGTTAGAACCTTGGAGATGATCTTGTAAAATGTGGTACAACCTGCTATAGGTCTGTAATCCCTAATAGTTGCAGCTTTAGCATGCTTAGGTATGAGGGTCACCACAGTGCTATTAAAAGCTTTATACAACTTGCCTTTGAGAAAGAATTCCTGGACAGCATTTAGGACCTCTAATCTTATAATGGACCAGCAAGACTTGAAGAATTTGGCACCATAGCCATCAATACCAGGGCTTTTCAGGTCACCAATGCCATTGAGAGCTTCTTTAACCTCATCTTCAGTAACCTGCTTCACAAGGTCTAATCCTTGTTGCATAGTGACAAGCTTACCTCTTCTAATAGCCTCTATGTCCACATGTTTGAGCGATCTGGCTTTGCTCCCCATGATGCTAGTGTAATACCTCATGACTTCTTGCTGAATATCCTTTTGCTCAGTGATATAAGTACCATCCTCAAGCTGCAGCATATCCATGCTTCTGTGCTGACTCTTAGCCTTAATGGTGGCATGGTAGTAGGCAGAATTACAGTCACCCTTCTTTAGCCAATCAATTTTAGCCCTTTGTTGGAGAAGACTCTCATCTAGAGTGTTCAGATGATTCAGTGTATCAGTAAGTTCCCTGACTTTGTTAATCTGAACAGGATTCCACCTATCATTTTGCAAATTTAATTGAGCCTCTTCCAAATCGCCCCTGGTAGCCTCCAGCTTTACTTTAAGCTGGGAGAGAGATTTACTGAAATTAGCAAGAACAGGTTTAAGTCTCTGAAGCTTATTCCACAGGATATACATGGCATTACCTGTAATAGGCTCGTTCCAACTCTTTTCCACAATCTCCATGAATCCATCCATCTCAGTGAGACAATTCTGAAATTTAAATCTTCTTGTCTTAGGCTTGAAATTCTTATGATTAAGATACAGAAGTGCATGATCTGATACACTAGGAGGTAAGCACTGAAGCTTGTAGGCATTGCTATACTGAAACCACTCCAAGTTGCCCAGTACTCTATCTATTCTAGAGTAGATGGTTCCATCACTCTGTCTATTATTCCAAGTAAAGAAATCTCCACTGCTATCCATCTCATTTAAGTCAGTCATGGTCATCATCTCTTGCATATCCCTATACTCAGCTTCTTTCACCATCCTTCCACCAATTCTGTCCTGTGCTCCTAATACATTATTGAAATCCCCAATAATGCACCAAGGCCCCTGAACAGTAGTATGGAGATTGATAATAGTATGCCATAGAGTTTTCCTTTGTGCCAAAGTGTTATGAGCATAAACTGCAGTCAGATAAAATTGAAACTTCCCCTGTTGATCATGAACACCACAATGCACTGCTTGATCAGTGCTAAGAATCTTCTTAATATCATACTTATTCACATCCCAAGAGATCCACAGCCTACCATTAGCATGATTAGTATAGTTGTCTATGTACATGTTATGAAAACTCAGTTTATCTCTAATACTCTTAGCTTTGGATTCTTTGACTCTTGTTTCAATATAAACCATAATGTCAGGGTGCATAAACCGGAGACGGGAGCTAATCTCACGCAGTTTACCTGACTTATTCAGCCCCCTAACATTCCAGGAAGCTAACATGGATCTCCTTCACTAGACACTAGTGAATCCTTCACAATTCCTAGTGCATCAAATCCATTTAGACAGTTTATTACATCATGCAAAACAGGGGAGATGCTCTTACCTTTTTCTCGTGTGGATTTCACCAGGGTCCATGGAGTCTCATCCTTGTCCTTCTCATGGTTAGTCTCACTAGAGGTTTCCATTGCCTTATTGACAATCTGAGCATTTGGTGTGGACTTGGTTTGCTCCTCAGTATTTGGTGTGGACTTGGTATGCTCCTCAGGAGCAGTACTTGGGATCACAAGTTTAGGCTGCCATTTTCTTTCCATTTTCCTAACTTGTTCCTTGCATTGATGCCTAATCTTCTTGCATTTTTCACAGAATTTGGGTCGCCATTCGTATTCCACCATCTGTTTGATCTTTCGACCTTCACAGTCTCTGATAGCAATCTCCTTCACAAAATCCTTTGTGACATCCACCTCAACTAGAATCCTAGCGTAGGAAACCCGAAGCTTGCTAGCTGTGCATTCATCTGTGACCAGAGGAATACCTATAGCGCTTCCAATCTTGCTAAGACTTTTTGCTCCCCATAGATACAGTGGAAGCTGAGGCAGTTTCACCCAAATAGGTAGTGTCCTCAGCATATCTCTTTTCAAATTGAAGTCTGGTCTCCATTCTTGAAGTAGCAGCGGAACATTTCTCAAAGTATATGGTCCCTTCATCAGAACCGCATCCATATCATCATGAGAATGGAACTTGAGAATGAAATAACCTTCATCGTTATAGTACAGATCCGGCAGTTTCACGAAATTCCACGTTTTCACCATGTAATTCTTCACCATGTTCATACTGAGATCTTCCCCAAACGCATAAAGAATCAATGAATTTGCCCAGAAATGGATCTCAGAAGCAACATCATCTTCCTCGATCGCAACTTCGATTTCGCCATCAATCACATTCGGTGCCACATACTGAATCGATAAGCCTTTGGAGGGATTTCGATTCTCCGAAAGAACATCCACCCATAGCTTTCTCTCCGAGACGCCTGTCTGATTATGCTCCT
Source organism: Vicia villosa (assembly GCF_029867415.1). NCBI lineage: Eukaryota > Viridiplantae > Streptophyta > Magnoliopsida > Fabales > Fabaceae > Vicia > Vicia villosa. The sequence continues at coordinate 113,731,903 of NC_081182.1, read as the reverse complement.
TCCCGTCGTCAATCTTCACCTTCTCCACATCCTGTAGATCTTGCTTTTCCTTAGGTTGTTGCACGCTTTTCACTAAGGTATCCGCTTCGTTCTTCTCCTGAACAGGATCCTCCTCCACCGTATCCGTCACCGGTGGTGGTTGCAGAATCGGCGACGATGGCGCCAATTTTGGCCTCCCTCGTCCACGTTTCCCGCGCGCTCCCATTCCCGCACGTTTCAAAACATCCTTCAAATACAAGGCGTATTTTCACCTTCTTTCTCAGGTACTTCTGTTGCCTTACTCTTTCTTGTAGTAACAGCATTCACATTATTGTGGTCTCTTGGATTAGTGACAGTTGAACTGGGTAAGGAACCTTGAGGTTGGGAATTTGCAAGCTGTTGGGCAATCTGACTCATTTGAACTTCCATATTTTTTATTGAAGCTCCCGTGTTCCTCATGTTGCTCCTGGTTTCTTCTTGGAATTGAGAATTTTGAGCTGCCAGCTTCTCAATAGCAATCTCCCAATCTGCCTTCCTAGGTACCTGTTGTTGGAACTGTTGTTGAGCTTGAGGCTGAAACTGTTGAGGATGATGCTGAAATTGTTGCTGGTAAGGTGGTTGTTGTTGAGGTCGGTATTGTTGCTGCTGAGCTTGAGGTTGATATTGGTTAGATCCCTGTTTTTGTTGTCCTGCTGATCCTTCCAAGAGAAATTAGGATGATTCTTCCAACCTGCATTATAAGTGTTAGAATAAGGATTATTTTGTTTTAAAAAAATTATTTCCTCCACTTGTTGAGCAGTTTCAACGCAATGCATTGCAAAATGTGGCCCTCCACAAATTTCACATGTAACCGCTTGACTAGTTTGAGTCGGTTGAACTTGTGCCACAGTATTGGTTTCTAGAGCCATCTTTTTCAACCTTCTTTCAACTTCCGCTGCTATTTGATCCTCCATTTTAACAACTTGACTGACCAATTTCAAATCCATAATTCCCTCTGGCTTGCTCACACTCCTGTCATACAATTCCAAGTGCTCATTTGCTATCACTGCCTCAATAATTTTTTTTATTCCAGTGGCTGTTGAAAAGTTTGTTGAGCCACCAGATGCAGTGTCGATGAGTTGTTTAGTTTTGATTCTTAAACCATTCACAAAATTCTGCATCTGTTCGGCTGCATCCATATTGTGAGTAGGACATGAAACCAAAGCTTGCTTGAATCGTTTGTAAGCATCCCCCAATGACTCTCCTTCCTTCTGTTTAAAATTTACTATGTCATATCTTTTACGAATGTACACAGAAGGAGGAAAATACTCATTAAGAAATGTTGTTTCCATTTGTTGCCAAGTTGTAATGCTCCCAGCAGGCAGTGAATAGAACCATTCTTCGGCATCCTCCGACAGAGTAAAAGGGAACATTACCAACTTTTTAGCTTCTTCGCTATGTCCTTCTATTTTTAGTGATGTGGTCATAGTAAGAAACCTCTGGAGATGTTTGTTAGGATCTTCATTAATTTTTCCAGAAAAGGGTCTCCTTTCCAGTTGCCTTATTGTTGCAGGATTCAACTGAAAATGATCTACAGTCACCGGTTGATTTAAAATTGTCAACCGTCCAGCTGGAGCATTTGCTCCTCCATAATCACCCAGTAGTCTTTCCACAGGAGGCGGATCAGCTGCCATAGTTTCAGATTCTGAATCTGACTGCTCTGATGGAATAGTTTGTGTTTCTTCGTTTTCAGATTCTGAAACTATTGGTGATTCTTCTTTTGATGCCAGTCTCACTTGTTTAGCTTTTCGAAGTCTTGCTCGCAATGATCTTTCTGGTTCTGCGTCAAAAAGAAACTCAGCTAAGGCCTTACCTCGCATAAATAGATTAGACAACCGTTAGTAATTAAAAAATAAGACTAAAATATATAAATAAAAATTTTGGTTGCAGAGCAACAAAATTCTACTTGCAATAACTTTATGAATTCTGTTATCTTTGGCAGTTCCCCGGCAACGGCGCCAAAAACTTGATAGGAAAATAGCAAGTGTACTATTTTTGCCTATTGTAGTGATAAAAGGAGTTTTCTCCGAATGTCGATCTCAAGGACTGCTTGGTGATGCAGAATTCTAAACTCATTACAATTAAACAAAAGCTTGTGGGGTTTTGTATTGCTTTATAGAATAATAACAACAATTGTAATTAAAAGGTGCACAGAAAAGAAACGAATAGGAAATAATAGTAAGTAGCTTGCTAGGGGTTCGGTGAATGATTGTTCATGTAATAATTTCTATACATAAATGCAATAACATCATTCGTAACAGTTGATTACCGGTTCTCAAAAGCATCTAATCCTAAGTCCTTAGCAAAAAGATCCTTGATAACATCACTTAATTATTATGTCCATAGATAATCATAGTTATGATCAAGCATTTAAATCATGATAATTTCCGGTCAAGATAAATTATCCCTAGTCCTAGGTGATGAATCTTACCCTATGTTTCTACTCAGATCAATGAATAATTTGCTGTCCAGCTTAAATCATTCATGTAATTCAATACCCGTTGGTCCGACGGTTAGGGCATTAAGCACAGATGTAGAAGAAATCAATAATATGAAAACAAAATTATTATTGCATCAATATAAGATAATCATTACAATCCGAATCAGGGTCACCCCCCTAGCAATGGGGGTTTAGCTACTCATAACAGAAAATAAAATAAAACTAAAGATAAAAACTTTGTTCATTACAGAAATCTTGATGAATATCAATCTTCAAAGGTAAAACGCTCTTGAATGCATGAATCCCCTCGTAAATCTGAGTTCTCCAGCCTTCAAAATGTGTCTTTGCCGTCAAAAATCGTCCAACCACGTAAAATTTGCGTTCTGGCTTTAAATAGATAGCAATTTGGGCTTTTGGTAAAACTGGGCTTCAATACGCGTAAGACCTCAGCCCATACGCGTATTGCCCACGTACTGGCCAGCGTATACGCGTAAAGGGGCTCAGTGGAGAATTTGGTAACCAGCTCATACGTGTAACGCCTTTCCCTTACGCGTAACGACAGGAGGATTGTTTTTGCACTTTTCTGCTATTCTGCGTAGCATACGCGTAGCCAGACTAGGCCATACGCGTAACACCTGGCCTTACGCGTATGGGCAGAACTTCTTTTTTTTTCTTCCTTCTGCAGCTTTGCGTAAGATACGCGTAGCAAGACTGGGCCATACGCATAACACCTGGCCTTACGCGTATGGGCAGCAGACACTTCTTTTCTTTGGTTTTCTTGCTCTGTCTTGCTCTGTTCCGACGTTTTGTCCGTCTCTTGATCTTCAAAACTTCAAATCTCCAAATCACAGTAAAAACATACCAAAAAGCGTAAAATCTTCTTAAAAAATTCAAACTGCTTGACACACATAATATTCTCAAAATAAATCTAACTTCACACAAATTTATCTCATTTCATCCAATCTAACTGATTAACTGATAATTAAATGATGAAAAACATACAAATAATGGTGACTGATCATGTCACATATTTGAATTGTTGTTATTATAATATAATGATGGTTGTGTTGTTGAATTGTGATGCTTGATGTTGTTTGAAAGTTGTTGAAGTGGTGATTTTATATAATTTGAACTAATATATTGTTTATCATACACTCGATTATATGGTTCAATATCTCACTCATTATTTTTAAATGTTGCCCATATGTTGGTAACGTGCAGGTAATTCAGAATGAAGGCTATTTATCTTCATTAGTTCAAGTCGGTATCATTGCTCTGATACGTAACACCCGGGGGGATGAACGATTGTTGCTTTATTGTTGTTATTACTTCAGTTGTCGAATTTTAAGTTGAGTTTGTTAAGTACTTGTTGTTTTGAAGTTGTTTCAGTTGGACAAAGATGATATGTCATTTGAAGTTGAAAATTGTGATTCTGCTACTTAATTAAAAAGTTGTTTTATTTTAAAGACTAAACTATGTTGTTATCGGTTCATCCAAGCTTTATGTGTTATGTATCTGTTTTACATGTGATTAAACGAAGTTGTTTTTAAGTAGTAAGTGTAGCATCTCATTTGTATGTTGAAATTTTGTAACTCTGATTTAATAATATTCGCCGGGTAGAAATAGGGTGTTACAAGTTGCATATTTGATTATGCCAATAGTAGTTCTGAATAGACGCAACTCAATCCCGTAGCGCTTCCGCAAGCCATCTTTGAAAACAATTTTTAAAAAACAAACAAACTTTTTAGTGGGATTTATTCACCCCCTATAGATCTTAAGCCCAACGTCTAACAAAAACAAGACTGTGGTGGTCGTTTTCTTTACCTCCCCGTTTCACTTGGGAGGACGGCACGCTAGACCCTTCACGCGAAATTTGGAAGGAGAATGCGCCCGTGGTGGGATGAATTTTGTTTCAGTTCTTCCTACGATATCACACGAACTTTCTTATTGTCCTACGAGTAGGAAAGGGGAAAAAAGATCTCAACTAAACCCTAGGAGTTTGCTAAGTGTGGGGATTTCACCTAGACTAGAAATTCTGGAGTCCGGGGGGTCGGTTATACATAGGGAAGTGTTTAAACACCCTACATATCTGTAGTACTCTACAGGAACCTTCTCTGTGTCTAAATGTGTTTGTGCTGCTAATGATTATTGGGAAAGTTTCTCCTTTGTATTAGGAGAAGGAATTGAATTAAAATAAAAGAAAGACAGACAGACTGACTGACTATTTTTGGTATTTTATTAGCTCGCTGAGATTCCTTGTGAACCTCATGCCTACATATCCCTAATGGAAGTCAGAGCTTAATGTAGTTCGGGGAACTAACTAGGGAAATTAATGATTTTTGGGTGCCTTGCTTGAAGCTCAAGGTTGAAGCTTGAATTAAATCTCTGTTTACAGTAAAGAGACATGAAATCATCTTTACAGAGAGGTATTTGTACTATTCTTCCACAAACATTTTGAAAGAGTGACAGAATAACTGGATTCATTTCATTCAAGAGGGGGACCTTACTTGTGTGTTTGCAAGTATGCCAGTCAGATACCTCTTAAATGAAAGAAAGATGCTCATCCAAATTAGGGAAAGTTACCACATGTCTGGGTTTTACTGCCAGCTCATGCCTTTCAAAATCCTAAATGGGAGACTTGATTGAAATTGAAATTGAAATTGAAATGTTTGTTTGTTTGAATGTGGTAGAGTAGTAAAAATATCTCTCTATAGAGATAAGCTATGTCTATCTACTGTATAAAAGATTTGACTTTAGCTGGCTTGTATGAGGCCCAAGCTTGAGGCTTTTTTGATTGATTAATTAATGTATTGACTCTAGGAGATGACTCCACTGGGGATTAATTACAGGGTATTTTTGCGTTCTGTACAAAGCCCAGAATTGAGGCTGACTCTATTTGGAGAGTGTTTATTTGATGGATTATTATTTGGTGTTCTGTACAAAGCCCAGAATTGAGGCTGACTCTACTTAGGGAGACTATATTTGTGTGCCTTGTACAAGGCCCAAGGTTGTGGCTGACTGCTGAAGATAACTGAATTTTTGAGACTATGAATGACTCTATTTTGTGTGCCTTGTACAAAGCCCAAGGTTATGGCTGACTCTAGCTAGGGAAAACATTATTTTCTGCCTTGTACAAAGCCCAAGGTTGTGGCTACTGAATGATGAAGAACTCACCGGGGGAGACTCTATTATCTGCCTTGTACAATGCCCAAGGTTGAGGCTGACTCTTGACAGGGGAGTTTTATTGTTTAGTGCCTTGTATGAAGCCCAAGGTTGAGGCTAACTGTTTTTGTTGGTTTTGACTCTATTGAGGAGATTTTATTTATTAAAAGACTGTTTTTTGATGGAAGCTAACCCTTTCCAGGGATTTTGACTTAGGTGGTGAATTTGTCTGTTAAAAGACTGACTTTATCATGTTTTTGGAGGCTGACCCTTTCCAGGGGTTTTGACTCTTTTGGGGAAATTATCTCCTAAGAGAATGAATCTTTGGTTTTGAAAGACTGATGTTGTTGAAATGAAAGAATGATGTTGGAGGCTAACCCTTCCCAGGGGTTTTTATTAAAATGAAGGAATGATTTTGGAGGCTAACCCTTTCCAGGGGTTTTTGACTGAAATGACAGATTGATTTTAATTGACTTTGGAGGCTAACCCTTTCCAGGGATTTTTGTTAAAATGAACGGCAGAAAGATTATCTAGTGGAGACTTCTTGTTTAAAGCCCAAGATGAAGGCTGACACATGCTGAGGATGATCAAACATGGATCCTAGACTCTGCTAAGGAAAATTGATGAAGATAAGGGTGACAGAGACTGTCCATGTCTCTCATTCCAAAAAGTGTGCTCAATGCAAAATTGAGACAAACTTAGCTTGTTTAAAGTCTGGTTTTAATTGGAAGAAACTCACCAGGGTAGGCTAAAAGGTGAATAAAGACCTGTTCCTATGTTTATAAGAAACCTGATGGGTCCTTGTATACAAGCTCAAGAGGAAGCTGGAAATGCTTTTAAGAAGCCTGTGGGTCCTTGTACAAAGCCCAAGAGGAGGCTAATCGAGGGTCCTTGTTATAGCACAAGAGAAAGCTATGTAGTTTTGAACTTATTTTGGCTCTAAGCAAATGGGTAAGAGGTTTCACCGGGAATAATTCCTCTTTGGGTGGATGTGTCCTATTTTCTTTGGATTCTAAGGTTTTTGCCAAGATGTTTCACCGGGAATAATTCATCTTGGGGGTTTGAACTACAGATCTCTAATTAGGAAAGAGCCTTCACCGGGAAGACATTCTCAATCCTAGGTCATATTCCTATAATATATAATAGTTTAACTGTCCTAGGGTTTACACTCAAACGTAGTTCTAAACTAATATATATGCACAGTTTATATTTGACAGTAATTTAAATAAAGACTGTAAATTGAAAGCTTGTAAAGCCTAACCTGGATGGAGTGGAGGCCTTTGAAGAAGTATATACAGAGCCTCAACAGTAATTGGTGGATAACAGTTGAATATATATATGATAAACAGTTAAGGGTTTTTGAAAACAGAAGAAGTGAAGATGGACATAGGTCACATAGGTATCTGAAGAGTTTCACCGGGAATAATGCCCTTCAAATACCAGAAGAATGTTTTGAAAATAGAAAGAAGATTTTGAAAATACAGTTTTGAAAATAAGCTAAGAAGAGAAGGTGTTTGGGACTTACACTCTATTAGAGGCCCAGTACTTTACAGTACTGGTTACAAAAGCAGTTTTGAAAATGATTTGAAATGATATAAGGTTTTGTTGTTTGAAAACCTTAATCATTTGATTTAAACGGAGGTTGAAAACAGTTTTGAAAATTGACAAAAAGTCAATTTAATTAAGGTAAAGAATAAAGATCTATGCCTAATTAAGACCTAAACAATTAGGGTTTTATCATAAACTTATTTTCAAAATAATTAGGTTAAAACAAAATGAATATATATATTTAAAGTTTTTAAGAAAACACTTTAAAACACAGTATGTTAAACCTAATTAAAACACATGAAATAAATAATATTTTTATGATTTTTTTGGTTATTCACAAAATAGGTATATTAAATAAAAAGTGTGTGAAAAATGAAGTGAAAATGATTTAATTTGATAGGTTAAATAATCATGTGAAGTTGTGAAGAGAATAGGTGTGAAAAGTGATAAAAAATTTAGAAATGTCTCCACCAAGGCTTGAACTCACGCCCTTTAGGTCACACACCCAAAACAACACCACTGAGCCAACGCGCGCATGGTGATAGCAACTCTCACTCATTTGGTTATGTTTCAAAACAAGTGATAAATCATTGAAAAATAAAAGAATCAAAAAGTCTGGGGCGAGGGGGATTCGAACCCCAGACTTGAGGCATGAGGAGACTAAGGGCGTATGGGAGGCCACTAGGGCAAACGATGAATTCGTTTGTAAAACGCATACCATTCAAAATAAAATAAACTTTGTTCAGAGATTTAAAAAATGGCGCCACCCTCCATCTTCGTCTTCAACCTCAAGCTCCAACATTTTTGAAATTCTGATTCTCTCAAATCTCAACCAATGGCCCAGGTGTAAACATGAAACTTGTTCTAAATTCACTCACGATTCTAAATATGTAACTAATATATATTTATATTAACTACATCTAACTAATTTACCAGAAATCGTGAAGAACCCTAAAATTTAAAAATCAAATTAAATGACTATACTGAAAGATAAATGAATGATGATAGAGGGTTTTCAATCCTTTGATGATGCTGAACAAGATAGAATCGAGCTATTTCTTAAAGAATGCTTAAATTAAAGAGGTGGAGTTCAGAAACTTACCTCTGAAAATGGAGGTCGTGAGGATGATAGAGAGCAACTGGGCTTGTATGAATGATCCCAAAAGCTTCCTTGTGACTCAGTGATGCTAACTGAATGCTTGTTGTAACCTCAATCCTCCTGAATTGTTCTATGGACCTCCCTCGATTTGAGCTTCAAGTGAACATGGAGAGTGATGATTCTTGAGTTACAGATGAGCTGCAGCCATCTGAACAGCTTCACTACCTCCTATGGAACGTGCCTGGATGCTTGGCTTGATTGGAAACCTTCTGAATTGCACTATGGACCTCCAACTGCAACTGCTCCAAAGTGAGAGCAACAATGGTGTTCCTCCACTTACAGAAGTGATCCAGGTGCTTGGATCACCTCAAATGACCTCCCTTGAGATGTTAGAATGCTTACTTTCCAAAGATAAGCTCTGGTTTGAAGAAAACGATTCTTCTTGCCAAAGAACTTTGAAAAACAATAAGCATGAGAAGAGAAAGAGAAAGCAAGGAATATGGTTGCTTTGGTGTGTTTTTCTACTGAAGTATGCCCTCCTATTTATAGGCAAATGAATGCAGATCAATTGGCTGTGGTGAGTTTGCTTAATGAAAGAAATTTGGTTTCTTAAGCATGAAGGAAGTTTGCAAATATCTCTTATGCAATGATGAGAATTTTGATTCCATTTGATCAATCCCCTAGCCCTCGATTTTGCTTGATCTTAGGGGACAATTCTGAGACAGAAATGAGCTCTAATTGGTTGGTGAGAAGATTCCTTGGGTGATTCATCAATTTGCCATAAATTCCTAAATGTAATCATTACATAATCACATGTTCTTGTTTTTTAGAATCTTCTTCAATTATCATGGCATGGTGAAAATGAATGCATGGCATGTTTTCAGATGTGTTATGGGTCGTGTAGCATCCATATTTGAGGTCATGTGCACAAAATTTCAAAGTTCCAAAATGATGCATGACCTATAATTTCACTTCATGAGGCCAACTTTGAACAAGCATAACTCTTAGCTCAAAATGAATTTGGAGAAGGTTGAACACAATTTGGAAAGCCCTAAACATCTACTTCAAATCATTAGTTTGGAGTTTCTTCAAAATCCTTTGGCAAATTTGTGAAAAATGAGGCCAAAGTTGGAAGAAAACTAGGTTAAAACACTTAGAAAAATTTCTAAGTGTTTATGACCTAAAACTCCAAAATTTCCAAAACTCTTAAATGATTGATCTTTTGAAAAAAGTTCCTTTGTAAGATGTTGTTTTATTTTGCAAGATCTACAACTTTCATGTTGGAAGTTTTTTGAGTTGTGTAGGTGAAATTTTGAGTTCTCACCATGCCTCAAAAAACCCTAATTCCCGACTTTTCGCTCCTTGATGAATTTCTTTGAATTTCTTTGGTCAAATGACTTTAATATCCATATATTGATGATATTGATCCTTGAAAGCCATGGTTTGACCAAAAATCTCAAAAGTCAATGGTGATCCCATACAGTTGACTTTTTCCAGATATGGTGAGATTTTGGACTTTTGTGTAGAATCAAGATCTTTTCCTCAGATGAATGATGTAAATGGATTATATTGAGGTAGTAGAGACTCTTGAATCATGTCTTGAGTTTTGGATCCATGCCCTGATTAAAAAGTCAACTATCTTGGGGAATTAGGTCAAAAACCCTAATTGTCGACCAGAGGACAATGATGACTGTAGACTTTGAATTGAGGTGTAATGTCCAGTGGATCTTGTCATATGAGTTATTTGAAGATGATTGATGTCTTTGAATGGTCCCCTAGGGCTTTTTAGGGTTTCCCAAAGGTGATCCCTGAGTTTAGTCCTTGATAGGCTCAAAAAAAATCCTAGTCTGGTGACCTGAGTAACTCTGTACTTAGATGACTGGGTGTCAATCATAGGTGAAATAATGAAGCTCTTGAGTCTTAGAGACTAATCCTTCTATTGATTGATCCTTTGCCTGAGCTTTCTGGTTTTTGAACACCCTTGATTGAATGTCAGACTGCTCTGGGTACTTACTTTGACTTGATGAAAATCCTGAAGATATGTCATCTCAGGGGGGTCAAAAATTAGGGTATGACAAAGACCACAAAACTAAAAAGAAATAGAAGAATTAAGACCTTGGAGTCTATCCAACAAGGAATCCGAAAGGGATGCACCACCCACTCCAAACCACAAACAAAGCTAAGACCAAAAATATGAAGATAAAGGACAAGAAGCAAACAAATGTTCACCATCCTCTTCCTCCATAAAACAGAAAGGACAAACCACATTATGAACACCTTGAATAATTCCATGTCTAACCAGCTCCACCATCGCGGGCATTTTATTAAGAATTAAACACCAACCAAAAATATGAATCTTACTAGGAGCTTTGGATTTCCAAAGGCAAGATAAAGCATTTGTCTTTAGGGTATTCAAGAAAGGCACAAAAACACTAGAATAAAGAATCATCTTGTAAGCCACTTTAACCGAGAAGCCATTTTTATCCATCCACTATTGTAACACGGTTGGAGAACTGACTTTTATAAATGTCGCGGATTGAGTTCGGGGGGTAGGTTATACAAAGGGAAGGTGTAAGCACCCTTTGTATCCATGGTTATCCATGGGCTCTTAATTGCTTAGCTCACTTTTTGAATGTTTGAATTGTTTGAAAGTAAGTGTAGTGTGTGAATAGTAAAAACTTTGTTAAGGACTTTAGCTTGTAAATAAGCGTAGCCTTGTTTGAAAGTATTTGAAAATTAGTGGGAAAAAGATAGTTTTGAATTTTGAAAGGAGCAAGCATTTAAGAGCACCTACCCTAAGTTTGAAAGAAAGGTTCTTTTAGCTTTTCAAGGTGAAGGGGCTATCCATACCATAAGTGGGTAGGAAGTCCTTTCATTGGATGTGGAAGGGTCATCGAAGATTATCGTTCGCCATAAAACTGTCCCTACCATGTGGAAGTAGGTAGTCTTTAAGGAAGGATAGAATAGTCATTTAATCTTTTAGGCAACAGGCGAGGATACCTTAGCAATTGGGACAATCATCATGTTTTTCCGAGACAGCATCGAGGGACTAGATCTCATATGATGATTTCAATCTTTAAAGGCAACCTTTGCTTTAGGTATCCTCGGAATCGAGGGACTTGACTATTTTTCACAAACAAAGGCAACAAGGCAACAAGGCGATAAGGCGACAAGAAGGATTACCCTAAAGGTGTGTGGGTGCACAATCAAGTGATTAATATTCAGATAATTTTATCTTGTAAAAAATAGTGATTCTATGTTCAATTCAGGGTTTATCACTCCCTAGGATTACTAACCATAGCAGTTATAATGAAAATTTTAATGATCCTACGCTATTACAATAAACACCTGCGAATGCGGGAAAATAAAGGCAGAAAAATAAACCTAATTACTATTATAATAAAACCCTAAAGGGTAACAAAAAGTAAAAGGCAGAAAGAAAGGTAGAAAACTTTTTGTACATGGCTTTGGGGCAGATACATTATAAATTAGAATTGTAAACCAGAACAATAAGGCAAAGGCAAATAAAAGGTATTGATAAAATAAATTAAAATAGAAAGGAAAATAAGAGGTTTTTGAAAGAAAAAAAAAGAAGGCAAAAGGTTTTATGAAAATATTCAAGGTAAACCCTGATTTTTTAGGGAATGGAGTTTTATGAGACAAATTGACACGCTAAGTTAATGGACAACACCTACCTAAAAATACCTAAGGCTACTAGGGTTTCTAATTAAATCTAGGCTAACAAACCTAAAAATTAATTATTGGTTTTTAACCTAATTAATTTAAGAATCGGCTAATCCTGATTAAATTGATTTTACAAACCCTAATTTGTTTTTTAATTAACCTAAACTAATTAATCCTAATTTTAATTTTAAATAACCTAATTATTTAACTAATTAAAACTAATTTAAAAAAAACCAAATTAATTAAACAATAAAAAAAGGTTGGTTTTGGTATATGTGAAGAAAAGTTTATTTTAAAGAAGTGAAGAAAAGGAAATTATAAAAAAGATTTAATTAAAAATAGAAAGAAAGAGAAAACAAATAAATAAAAAAAATTAAGGTACTATTAAAAAACCTGGGCGCATATATTCTGGTGTGTGAGGCTTGCGAGAGTCTACGGTAGACATCACGCTCCCGGGCCGTTGGATTGGATCCAGTGGCGAAGCCAGGAAAATTATAAAGCCTGGGCAAAACTTGAGTTTGAGGCACCCAAGGAACAATTTTCCCATAATCACTAGTCCTCTCAAGAAATCCTTGTGGCAAAACTCCCTTCAAATGATCCTTAAGTGACTAAAGAAATGGAAAACCACTTTCTTCCAATGCTTCTGCCAATGCAACAAGCTCATGTGGAGGTGGTGTCACTGTAGTTCCAAAGCTAACATAAACTACTGATGTACTCTTCTGTTTGTCCAATCATGATAAACAACCAGTTTCATCATTCTCGGAAGGTGGCAAAGGCAGTAGAGGAATTGAAAGAGTGAGAAAACCAACATAAAGCATATTGTGCAACTTTGATCTCATATCCTCAACAAACAAAGGTGGATCCAACTCCTCAAAGAAATTCATAACCACTGCTTTAGCTTCAGGCAACACTTCACCATAAGAAGCAAGTGTTTTCGAGAATAGCGACTCCCCTTCACCGTCGTTAATTACATCATCAGGCAAATCTTCAACTCTCATCTTAGATAAACCTGGAAGAAAATCCAAAGATCTATCTTTAGCATTATTTTCAGCACATTTTCGACGTATGAAATGAGTGTAGAAATGTGCTGAGAGAGAGCATGATAAAGGAGGCCAAACTGGAATCCACGGAACATTGAGTTTCTGAGCTACAAAAAGAGAAGGAACAACAAAAGCATCAGCAATGATACATGTAACTTCTGTACTGAGACCCTATACATCTTTCTTTGCTTGCTCTGTCACGTACTGTCTGTAATTTGACGCCATCCCCATCTTCCAAAGAGATGCTAAACATAAGAACCAACCTTTGGATGCATTCAATATTGAGTCTTCAGCATTTTAACGGGATAACAACCTGCTTTAGTCTTTCACATAAGCTTGTGCCATATCTTAAGTTCATGAAACATAAAAGACACCAAATTTAGGTCTTTAGAAATGACTGGGCTAATGTATCAAATTAATAAAACTACCCCTGACATAATTGCTTACCCATGATTTTTGACAATGTCCGAAATTACAGTTGCTAGAAGTTGAGCTGGATCACCAAAATTATTTTCAAAATGTTTAATTACAAGGTTCAGTTATAATTGTTGCACAATAGTATGAAGTTCTATATTGAAAGGAGGAGCAATAGAAAATATCAGAAATACTTTTTTGCACTGACTGCACAAGGGAATAAAAGTTGCAGGTTCCACCTGTTTAGAAGTAACTTGTTAGGCAAAAAGATAAATCATCAGCAGGTTTGAATTTTGCAAAAGAACCTGGTTCAAGCATTTCACCGAACACTTGGTGTGCCTAGCACGAAACTATAAATTCAGCAATAACTATTCCCTGATTCATAAACCACAACCTGCAACAACAATGAATAACAACACAATAACTATTCCGCATCGAAAATTGAGCTTAAAAGTGAAAGAAAAAGAAGAAGAAGAGAACTCGCGGCGATACGCCAACTAAACATGGTCCCTGTTCTTGAGTGAGAGAAAGAGTATTGACTCTGATATTTTGATTTCTTGAGTGAGAGACACCACTACTAGTGATGAGATTTTAAGGTTCATGCAGCAAGAGAAGAAAGAGCCCGGGCAGCTGCCCTAGGTCGCCGGGTGCTGGCGTCGCCTATGATTGGATCTCGATGCGCCCCAAAGGTTGTGATATGAGAGTGCATCAAAGGCCCCTTTTTGCTACGCACATGGAATCTGGGAATACACTATTGCATAAAAATATTGTAAGAGCGAGGGGTCGAACCCTGGACATGTTGATCCCCAACCAATTCCTGCTACCATGTGTGCCATCGTTATTAGCTGTTAATTATATCAAAAAGGATAAATATATAAAAAAAACAATTGAGTTAATAATAATAAAAAGTTGAGTCAAAGTGGGGCCCCCGAGAGGGTTGTAGACCAATCGTGATAAGAGAGAGGAAGAGTTCTCTTGACTGGCCACTCGCAGCCCTCCACGCACGCGGTCAAAATTTCAACGCTTCAGTCATCTCCTTCTCCATATTACCTGCAGAAACTGTTGCGGATTCTTCCATGAAATTACCTGCGGAAAAACCTTCGAGTTTTCTGCAACCATTAAAAACCAACATAACGCATCAGATTTAAAACCAGTGGTGCCCAGATCGACTTATTGCCATGCTGCGACCACGATGGTGCCTTTTGTTTGGACAGAAACGGCCTGCAATCATGAGTTTCGAAGGAGAGAGCTCATAAGCCCTAGCCATGGCACCTTCCAATTCTTGCGTGATAAACCCCGTACAAGGGGTCAAAGCTGTTCTAAACAATCATATAAGCAAGTTTATACCATTAGAACGAGTTAAATCATGCAGGTATGAAAGATTGAAATCAAAGAAGTTTAGCAAACCAAGTTGAATTAGTTGGGGTGTTCTGGAACTCCTTGAGCATGAACAACGACATGGATCAATCCTTTAAAGCTTTAAGGTGATGATGGAATGCCTGGAAGTGATTAAAACCTCCTGGAACCAGTTTCTTGATCGTGCCCTAGTTGTGAACTTCCTTTTTGTTTCTTTGAGAATTTGAACGTACTTTTAGGGATGCCTCAAGATAGAATTCTCTCTCCTTTTTGGCCCCATGATTCAGAGTTTATATAGGGTAGGATTAGGTCAAATTGTTTTGGAAATAAATCATGTTTGGATTAAAGGGAAATTGGATTAATTTGCATATAATCTTTCCAATTTTAGCCAAATATCTTTCCAAAACCATTTGCACACGTTTTCCTAACCTTTACATTAATCTTGGATTGATTTTGATTTTAGAAATTTAATCTCATGATTTTTTATTATTTACTTATGATTTAATTTGATTTAATTTGAATTTAACTAAATAAAATTCAAAATAAATGAAATAGGATCACAAAATAAACACCAATTGATCCTTGGGCCTCCTTTAAGTTTAATAACTCGTGGCAAGTTCAAGAATAATGGCCCAATACTCAAAACTTGGATTTTCTCATTTAAATTTTTCATGTATTTTCCAATTTTTTGCCCAACTTGCGCAAGCCATAAATCATTCAATACTTATCATATGGAGATGATCTAGTACTTTTTGGAAATCCCAAGATGTTCTTTATAAGCCACTTTGGAACCTTTTTCTCATTTGAGGATTTTATCTTGATGATATGCCCTCTGACAAAAAACAGCTTTTTGCGATCTTCTAGAAGGACCTGTAATGTATTGGCTCATATCTCTCAAATGGTGCATTTCTTGACTTTGGTCCCAACATCAAAGTTGTATAGAATCAAATTTTCTTAAGAAAAAGCTCTGGTTGGGGAATTTCTGAGAAAGTATGAGAGAGATACGATCAGTCAAAGTTGGTTTGACTTTCTCCTTAAAACCCTAATTCAGCAACTTGTCCTTTTGTGAATTTTTTTTTATCTTTTCTTGATGAATCACGATCAACCCTTAATCAAATGATGAATCTTACTTCAAAATAAGGATGTTGACCAAAAATCGGGAGTTTTGACTGTACTTTGACCACAGTTGACTTTTAGGTCAAACTAGTCGACTTTTGACCATTTGAGCTATTGACTGGGCAATCTTAGGAATCAGAGCTTGAAACTTGGCATAGGGATTCTTTAGGACATATGAGAGGTTATGGAGTCCACTTGAGGCATCAGAAGTTGATTTTACTCTGGGAGAAGCTAAACCCTAATTGTGGGTTGATTGCTTAGGAGAGAGATAGTCAGACTTATTTCTCAGTGCTCGAGCCAAAATATTTTGAAATATGATGGGCAAATTTTGGGGTATG